>NC_068428.1:24603052-24713052 GCF_023373465.1 Oncorhynchus keta
GGAGACCTGCGCAAACTCCCTGTGCTTACTGGGGGGCTAGAGAGACCGGGCAGGCACCGTGTTATGCTATGGAGCGCACAGTGTTTCCAGTGCGGGTGCATAGCCCGGTGCGGTTCATACCAGCTCTTCGTATTGGCCGGGCTAGAGTGGGCATCGAGCCAGGTAAGGTTGGCCAGGCTCGGTGTTCAAGAGCTCCAGTGCGCCTGCACGGTTCGGTCTATCCAGAGCCACCTCCAAACACCAGTCCGCCGGTGGCAGCTCCCCGCACCAGGCTTCCTGTGCGTGTCCTCGATCCAGTACCACCAGTTCCAGCACCACGCACCAGGCCTTCAGTGCGCCTCGCCTGTTCAGCACAGCCAGAGCCATCCTTCTCTCTAGCGCTGTCGGAGCCTCCCGCCTGTTCAGCGCAGCCATCGTTTTCCTCCTCTCCTGCGCTGTCGGAGTCTCCCGCCTGTTTATTGCAGCCAGAGCTTTCCTGCTCTCCTGCGCTGCCGGAGTCTCCTGCCTGTTCAGCGCAGCCAGAGCTGCCAGCCTGCATGGAGCAGCCTGAGCTGCCAGACTGCATGGAGCAGCCAGAGCTGCCAGTCTGCATGGAGCAGCCAGAGCTGTCAGCCTGCATGGAGCAGCCTGAGCTGTCAGTCTGCATGGAGCAGCCTGAGCTGTCAGTCTGCATGGAGCAGCCAGAGCTATCAGTCTGCATTGAGCAGCCAGAGCTGCCAATCTGCATGGAACAGCCAGAGCTGCCAGTCTACATGGATCAGCTAGAGCTGTCAGTCTGCATGGAGCAGCCAGAGCAGCTAGATCCGCCAGTCAACCATGATCTTCCAGATCTGCCAGTCAACCAGATTCTTCCAGATCTGCCAGTCAACCAGACTCTTCCAGATCTGCCAGTCAACCAGACTCTTCCAGATCCGCCAGCCAGCCAGGATCTACCGGAGCCTACTACCTGCCTGAGCTTCATCTCAGTACTGGGCTTCCTCTCAGTACTGGGCTTCCCCTCAGTACTGGGCTTCCCCTCAGTCCCGGGTTTCTGTAGTGGAAAATCGGTTCAAATATGATACAATGAAGAACTTTGAATTCAATTATAGACTTTTAATACAAGAGTATAACAAGCCGGAGAGCCCCGCGGGACCCACCCCTTTTCAGAGCACTCGCTCTGAGTTATACACACACCACATAAGTCCCTCCCATATGCAAATTAAGTTACATCCCAATGTGTGCATCCTGCTTGTTCAGCCCAGTAACGACCATACCTGCTTTCCGTCAGATTATAATGATAAGACCCTTGCTTTGTTCCTGCACTTAACTAAATGCATTCTTTTGTTTGTGTATTATCTAAGATCAGCAGACTATGTGTCTCCTCAGTTTCTAGCGTGTCCAGCTATACTGAAAATACTATACATTCCTCTATTTTACAGCCCTATGTTTTGGCTCTGTAATTAACTCTGTGTCCCTTTTGTATGTGTCTTTTCATCTCCTTTAGCTTTAGGGTGTCCAGCTGCTGTCCTGGTGCTCATTTATCATATGGTTGTCTAAGATCAAACAGACTTATGTGTCTCCCCTGTGATGCAATTTATGTCTGTAATCCATCAGTTAGTCATTTGGCTGACCCCCTCCTTAGACAACCTCTTTGATCTTTGTATGTCCAGCTGGTCTAGGCTGGACATACTGGTCTTAGTGTTCCCAGCTGCCCCATACTCCCATGGCCTTTATCTGCTTCCTGCATCATACAATAAACAATGCATTTTACCAGAACAGGAAATGAACCCATAAGTGTATCTTTCTCTTGTGTTACTATACTCATGTATATAATTTCTCCCACACTTCCCCTCAGTCCCGGGCTTCCCCTCAGTCCCGGGCTTCCCCTCAGTCCAGGGCTGCCCCTCAGTCCAGGGCTGCTCCTCAGTCCCGAGCTTCCCCTCAGTCCCGAGCTGCCCCTCAGTCCCGAGCTTCCCCTCAGTCTCGAGCTTCCCCTCAGTCCCGAACTGCCTCAGTCCCGAGCTGCTCCTCAGTCCCGAGCTGCCCCTCGGTCCCGAGCTGCCCCTCAGTCACGAGCTGCCCCTCAGTCCAGTGGGGTTCTGGGTGAGGACTATTAGGCCACGGTCGGCGGCGAGGGTGGATTATCCCAGGACGTGAGGGGGAGGAACTATGACATTTAGGGAGTGGGGTCCACGTCCCGAGCCGGAGCCGCCACCATGGACAGACGCCCACCCGGACCCTCCCTATGGTTTTGAGATGCGTCCGGGAGTCCGCACCTTAGGGGGGTTCTGTCACGCCTTGGACATAGTATTTTGTGTTTTCGTTATATATTTGGTCAGGCCAGGGTGTGACATGGGTTTATTTTGTTGTGTTTCGTATTGATGACATCTTTGCACACTCTTAGCATTCTCTCTCATCTAGCTTAACGAGGTAGTCACCTGGAATGCATTTCAATTAACAGGTGTGCCTTTTTAAAAGTGAATCTGTAGAATTTCTTTCCTTCTTAATATGTTTGAGCCAATCAGTTGTGTTGTTACAATAATATGGTAAGAACAGCTCAAATAAGGAAACAGAAATGACAGTCTATCATTACTTTAAGACATGAAGGTCAGTTAGTTGGGCAAAGAAACATGAGCAATGGACATGAGACAGATGGAAATCTGTCCTTTTGTCTGACGATTCCAAATGAGAGATTTTTGGTTCCAACCGCCGTGTCTTTGTGAGATGCAGAGTTCCCGCTGTGAATGGCACGTCTATTCCCGCTTCTCCCCTCCGGCGTTCAACGTCGCCGGTTTACCAACCACCTTCCCGGGGAACCATCATTACGTGCACCTGGCTTTCATCATTACGTGCACCTGCGCTTCATCATTAAGCACACCTGGACTCCATTATCTCTCTCATTATCTCCCCCTAATCTGGCACTCCATTAGGTTCCTTCCCAAGGCAGTATTGTTTCTGTTGTTCATGTCTAGACACTACTCCTACGTTGTATTTTTCCATGTTATTTGTTATATTAAACTTACCACGTGACTCCCAGCGTCTACGTTGCAGTGAAGCATGGAAGAGGAGGTGTGGTGGTGTGGGTGTGCTTTGCTGGTGACACTGTCAGTGATTTATTTACAAATCAAGGCACACTTAACCAGCATGGCAACCACAGCATTCCGCAGCGATGAACCCTCCCATCTGGTTTGCATTTAGGACAATGATGTCACGCCTTGGTCATAGTATTTTGTGTTTTCCTTAATTATTTGTTCAGGCTAGGGTGTGACATGGGTTTATTGTGTTGTCTTATTGGGGTTTTTGTAGGCATTGGGATTGTGGTTGATTAGGGGTGTGTAGCATAGGTTTGGCTGCCTGAGGCGGTTCTCAATCAGAGTCAGGTGATTCTCGTTGTCTCTGATTGGGAACCATATTTAGGTAGCCGGGGTTTCAATGTGTATTTCGTGGGTGATTGTTCCTGTCTCTGTGTAGTGTTCACCAGATAGGCTGTATTAGGTTTTCACGTTCCGTTGTTTTGTATTTGTATAGTTATAGTTATTTCATGTATCGCTTTTTTTCATTAAAGACATGAGTAACCACCACGCTGCATTTCGGTCCGACTCTCTTTCGACAAACGAACGCCGTTACAAATTACCCAAAACACACCTCCAGCCTGTGTAAGGGCAATTTGACCAAGGAGAGTGATGGAGTGCTGCATCAGATGACATGGCCTCCACAATAACCTGACCTCATCCCAATTGAGATGGTTTGGAAGGAGTTGGAACGCAAAGTGAAGGAAAATCAGACAGTAAAGGCTCAGCAGGTATGTGAAGTCCAAGAGTGTGCAAAGCTGTCATCAAGGCAAAGGGTGGCTACTTTGAAGAATCTCAAATATGACATATTTTGAGTTGTTTTTGGTTACTACATGATTCCATATGTGTTAATTCAGAGTTTGGATGTCTTCACTATTATTCTACAATGTAGAAAATCGTAAAAATCAAGAAAAACCCTTGAATGAGTAGATGTGTACAAACTTTTGACTGATAATGTAGGTTGAGGTAAAGTGACTATGCATAGATAATAAACAGTGAGTATGCGCAGCGTAATAATCAATGCAAATGGTCCTGGTAGCCATTTAATTTAATAAAGAAAAACCCTTGAATGAGTAGGTGTGTCCAAACTTTTGACTGGTACTGCACATATACTGTCACCTATATTCCCTGTCTGGCCTCTAGGTCATCAGGCTGCTGATTTATCCCGCACACCTGCCACCATTGTCTCACGCACCTGCGCCTCATGACACGCACCTGCGCCTCATGACACGCACCTGCGCCTCATGACACTCACCTGACTCCATCATCTCATTGATCTTCCCTGTATCTGTCACTCTCCTTGGTTCTTTCCTCAGGTGTTATTGACTCTGTTTTCATGTCGGTGCTTTGTTTGTGTTACGTGGTTATTGTTTCATTTATTTATTAAAACACTCACTCCCTGAACTTGCTTCCCGACTCTCAGCGCACTTGTTACATGTACATATTACCTTTATTACCTCGACTAACCTGTACCCCTACACATTAACTCTATACCGGTACCCCATGTATATTATTGTTCTTTTATTTATGTTGCTTTTTTATTACTTCAGTTTATTTAGTAAGTCTTTTCTTTGCTCTTATTTTTTGTTAAAACTGCATTGTTGGTTAAAGGCTTTGTAAGTAAGCATTTCACTGTAAGGTTGTGTTTGGCGCATGTGACAAATACACTTTGATTTGATTATGGATAACGACAGTCAAGCCCTAGATATTTATTGGAAAGGAGCATCAGGCTTATCACCATGCACTTTCACCACCCTGTGAAGTTCATCATAATTTACTTGTATTTCATCTGTAGCCTAACAAACATTTCTCGCATTATTAATTTTACTAACACAAAAAAAATCCATGTCAAACAATCAAATGAACTGTCTGCATTTATACAATTGTACTGAATGTTCCTGTATCCATCACAGCTTTCGTGATTTTTTAAAATACAGTATGCCTTTACTTTACTGACTAAAAATTGTGGATGGAAACGTGGTTACTGATCACATTGAACTGCGGAGCAATAAATTAACTTCAATGAACTACATTTCACACAGTGCATCTAGAGTTCACTAGAGTTTTCAAAAAGTCGTTCATTGCAGTCACTTACAGTAGGAAGTAGCTTGAAGGTTGAAAAGCATGTCTTAAGACGACAGGCCAACTCTGGCTGATGCTTGCTGTTGAAAATTAAAGCAAAGTCACTTCACGGTTGGATTGGAGTCGGCCCCATGAAGGATGGGATTAAAAAATAGTACCCATGCCAGCTGTACTGCCAGGGGGAAATAACATAGATGTGTCTGTTGAACACTACTAGCATAGAAACACTGGTCTGGACCCTGTGGTCAATGGATGGAGTTTTCTTTTGTGTTGAAAAGGATATGCTAAGTGTTTGACAGAGTGACTTCTTTCACTGCGGGACTCTGCACCACCTGCTGTTGTATTATCCTCTCTCTCTCTGCTCTCGGTCGGAGGAGGAGAGGAGGAGGGCAAGTGTGTCTCTCCCATCACAAAGCCCAGCTCTTTGTCTCGTTCCTTCGTTCTTTTCCAAACGAGTGGGGATTCACACACACACACACACACACACACGCACACACACACGCACACACACTCTGTGACACATAGCAGGCCGTGGTCTGAAGTTGCATCAAAAGAACCTGTAATTGGCATTCACAACTAAATTGGCTCAGTTGAAGCAACTCCTGCCCTGCCTTCTTATGAATATATTTAAAGTGGTGTGATTGCGTATCAAGGTGGAAGAAAAAAATCTTTATGAGTTAGGTAGTCAGTATTCTGCCTTTGTTACCATGGTATCAGAGTTGGTTTGCACTGCGATACATCTTGTCTGTCTGTTGTTATGGGGATAGTTAAAAGATGGCATTTGAAGGATTTGATGTCATACATATCCTGTTTTCATCTGATGTAGCACCCTAATCCCTAGATAGTGCACTACTTTTGACCAGAGCACAACACAGTCATTGCCCTCTGTAACTGTTAACTAGCTAAGTTCCTGATAACAGTCTCAATACATTGTTAATTTAGCTAGGGAGGAAGGAGCCCCCTTACCTTGTCACATTAAGGCATGTCTGCCTGGTGTTCGAATGACAGATAGCGCTCTGTCTCTCTGTCTCTCTGTCTCCCTCCCTCTCTCTCTCTCTCTCTCTCCCTCTCTCACTCTCTCTCTCTGTCTCTGTTTCTGTCTCTCTCGCTCTCTGTTTCTCTCTCTTTTTCTGTCGCTATCAATTCAATTCAAAGGGCTTTATTGACATTGGAAACATATGTTTACATGTTTTACATATCTGTCACTGTCTGTCTCTGTCTGTCTCTCTCTCACTCTCTCTGTCTGTCTGTCACTGTCTGTCTCTGTCTGTCTCTGTCTGTCTCTGTCTGTCTCTCTCACTCACTCACTCTCTGTCTGTCTGTCTGTCTGTCTCTGTCTGTCTCTGTCTGTCTCTGTCTGTCTCTGTCTGTCTCTCTCACTCACTCACTCTCTCTCTCTCTGTCTGTCTGTCACTGTCTGTCTCTGTCTGTCTCTGTCTGTCTCTGTCTGTCTCTCTCACTCACTCACTCTCTGTCTGTCTGTCTGTCTCTGTCTGTCTCTGTCTGTCTCTGTCTGTCTCTGTCTGTCTCTCTCACTCACTCACTCTCTCTCTGTCTGTCTCTGTCTGTCTTTGTCTGTCTCTGTCTGTCTCTGTCTGTCTCTCTCTCTGTCTGTCTCTGTCTGTCTCTGTCTGTCTTTCTCACTCACTCTCTGTCTGTCTGTCTCTGTCTGTCTCTGTCTGTCTCTGTCTGTCTCTCTCACTCACTCACTCACTCACTCACTCACTCACTCACTCACTCACTCACTCACTCACTCACTCACTCACTCACTCACTCTCTGTCTGTCTCTGTCTGTCTCTCTCTCTGTCTGTCTCTGTCTGTCTCTCTCTCACTCTCTCTGTCTGTCTGTCACTGTCTGTCTGTCTGTCTCTGTCTGTCTCTGTCTGTCTCTGTCTGTCTCTGTCTGTCTCTCTCACTCACTCACTCACTCTCTGTCTGTCTGTCTGTCTGTCTCTGTCTGTCTCTGTCTGTCTCTGTCTGTCTCTGTCTGTCTCTCTCACTCACTCACTCTCTCTCTCTCTGTCTGTCTGTCACTGTCTGTCTCTGTCTGTCTCTGTCTGTCTCTGTCTGTCTCTCTCACTCACTCACTCTCTGTCTGTCTGTCTGTCTGTCTGTCTGTCTGTCTGTCTGTCTCTGTCTGTCTCTGTCTGTCTCTGTCTGTCTCTGTCTGTCTCTCTCTCTCACTCACTCACTCTCTCTCTCTCTGTCTGTCTGTCTCTGTCTGTCTTTGTCTGTCTCTGTCTGTCTCTGTCTGTCTCTCTCTCTGTCTGTCTCTGTCTGTCTCTCTCACTCTCTCACTCACTCACTCACTCACTCACTCACTCACTCACTCACTCACTCACTCACTCACTCACTCACTCACTCTCTGTCTGTCTCTGCCTGTCTCTGTCTGTCTCTCTCTCTGTCTGTCTCTGTCTGTCTCTCTCTCTGTCTGTCTCTGTCTGTCTCTGTTTGTCTCTCTCATTCACTCACTCTCTCTCTGTCTGTCTGTCTCTGTCTGTCTATGTCTGTCTGTCTCTGTCTGTCTCTCTCACTCACTCACTCTCTCTGTCTGTCTGTCTCTGTCTGTCTCTGTCTGTCTCTCTCACTCACTCACTCTCTCTCTGTCTCTGTCTGTCTCTGTCTGTCTCTCTCACTCACTCACTCTCTCTCTGTCTGTCTGTCTCTGTCTGTCTCTGTCTGTCTGTCTCTGTCTGTCTCACTCACTCACTCACTCACTCACTCACTCACTCACTCACTCACTCACTCACTCACTCACTCTCTCTCTGTCTGTCTGTCTCTGTCTGTCTCTGTCTGTCTGTCTCTGTCTGTCTCTCTCACTCACTCACTCACTCTCTCTCTGTCTGTCTGTCTCTGTCTGTCTCTGTCTGTCTCTCTCACTCACTCACTCTCTCTCTCTCTGTCTCTGTCTGTCTCTGTCTGTCTCTCTCACTCACTCACTCTCTCTCTGTCTGTCTGTCTGTCTCTGTCTGTCTCTCTCACTCACTCACTCTCTCTCTGTCTGTCTGTCTCTGTCTGTCTCTCTCTCTCACTCACTCACTCTCTGTCTGTCTGTCTGTCTCTGTCTGTCTGTCTCTCTCACTCACTCACTCACTCACTCACTCACTCACTCACTCACTCACTCACTCACTCACTCTCTCTCTCTGTCTGTCTGTCTCTGTCTGTCTGTCTCTCTCACTCACTCACTCTCTCTCTGTCTGTCTGTCTCTGTCTGTCTCTCTCACTCACTCACTCTCTCTCTGTCTGTCTGTCTCTGTCTGTCTCTCTCTCACTCTCTCTGTATGTCTCTCGGCCTGCAGCTCTGTTGGATGGGAGGATTACTATATGCAGCGACTGTACAGACCCTCTGATGCTCTACTGTGACTTGCCTCTGCTTCTATCTCCTTATCTCTCTCCATCCCTCCCTGTTTGTAAATCTGTTACTCTCCTCCGCTGTGGAATTGCTTAAAACTTTTTCAGGATTGGTGGGTCCCCTGCGAGACGGTTGAGGCTAATGCGATTAGCATGAGGTTGTAAGTAACAAAAACATTTCCCAGGACATAGACATATCTGATATTGGCCAAAAGCTTAAATTCTTGTTAATCAAACTGCACTGTCCAATTTACAGTAGCTATTACAGTGAAATAATACCAAACCATTGTTTGAGGAGAGTGCACAGTTTTGAACATGAAAAGTTATTAGTAAACAAATTAGGCACATTTGGGAAGTATTGATACAAAATATTTAACAGAAACGCAATGGTTCATTGAATCACACTAAAACTTTGCACATACACTGCTTCCATCTAGTGGGCAATATCTAAATTGCGCCTGGGCTGGAATAATACATGATGGCCTTTCTCTTACATTTCAAAGATGATGGTACAAAAAAATAAAAAAAACAGTTGTATTTTTCTTTGTATTATCTTTTACTAGATCTAATGTGCTATATTCTCCTACATTCCTTTCATATTTCCTCAAACTTCAAAGTGTTTCCTTTCAAATGGTACCAAGAATATGCAAACCCTTGCTTCAGGGCCTGAGCTACATGCAGTTAGATTTGGGTTTGCCCTTTGAAAGGAAAATTTTTAAAAAAACATGACGATCTTAATATCCCTCAAAGTCAGTAGAACATATATTATGAACCAAGCTATATTCATTCATGGTACAGTAAGTGTATCTATTTATTTGTTTAGGATTGATGTGTTGTTTTCTCCATCCTCTTTCTCTCCTCCCCTCCCTTGGTTCTTTGGCTGAGACTTTGAAGATGCATTATGCCTCATGACAACCGGCCAATTATCCGGCCTCCCTCTTCCCCTCCTTTAGTTGCTTAGTAACACCTGCGGTTGGAGTAACAAGACGACCATTGCTCAGCACAGTGCTTTGTCTGTAGCTCTATAGCTCCACAAGCAAAAAATAAATTAAAAAACAGTTGAATCAACGTTGTTTCCACATCATTTCAACCCCAAAAATCAATATGATGACGTTAAATCAACTTGGAAACTAATTGGATTTTCAAAAAGTCATCAACTTAAGGGCATTTTGTATTTTTTTCATCCATCTTTTAACCTATATCCAATGAAATGGTGGATTCACGTTAGTTTCACGTTGGATTCACCTTAGTTGAGAACTCAAACTGTAAATCAAAACTAGACGTTGAACTGACGTCTGTGCCCAGTGGTTCTTCTCTTTCAGTGGAACTTCACTGATATGATAAATGATATGTGTTTAGATGGAAGCATTATGTGGGAGTGAGCTGTGTTGAACTCAGTCTCCAGGATATATGTTAATGTGTGGGCCCCAGACCCCACACAACCCACTGTAGACCAGCATAGACCAAGTTCCCTATGAGTCATGAGAAAAACACTGCTATTTATATTTAATAGCAACACTTTATCTCACAGCCATAAAATGGGCAATAAATAAGTTGATATCCTCTCAAGATGATGATTAATTCCCTTAGTGTTTAATTTGTTTAATTTGTAAAGGATTCTAAGGGTTTTGACAAGATGGAATACAGTTTCGGACAGAAGTGACGTTTTGTAAGAGGTTAGTTGAACTTGCGCAGCAGGTTAGGAGGATTAACGTATCAGGTTAGGAAAATTAGGTTAAGGTTAGCTTTAGGAAAAGGGTTAGCTAAAATTCTAAAATTCTCACTTTTTTTACCATAGCGGTATACCATCTAGCCACAACCGTTTCTATAGGGATTGATTATGTTTGATCTACTGTACAGTATATTGATAACTCTCATGTGCTGTCTATCACAAACAACTAACAAATCGATTATACAGCTCACACAAATCTTTCACATTATGATCTGTGACAGTTTGAGATGCTCTCTAACAGTTCATTGACAATCAGTGTGTGACCTGTCCTCTCTACAGATAAGGAGTGTGTGTGAGTCGTCCCCTACTCCTGCCCCAGAGCGCCCCAAATCGGCTTAGGAGCCCAGCCCGACTCTGCTGAAGTCTTGTCTGAGAAGCCCATGATACAGGAGAACGTAGGTAGACTTGGAGGACTTCTCCAGGTGCTTCCAGTAAGACCTACAGGATACGTATATCTATGGCTCTGAAGAGCACTACTCTCTGTCTTACAGTCTAGGCCAGGGTCAAAGCAAAACACTGCTTTGTTCAGTCCAAACACGTGTCCAAACCATTTTCAGGTAAACGTATTCCGCACACAGTAAAAAAAG
Source organism: Oncorhynchus keta (assembly GCF_023373465.1). Lineage (NCBI taxonomy): Eukaryota > Metazoa > Chordata > Actinopteri > Salmoniformes > Salmonidae > Oncorhynchus > Oncorhynchus keta. The sequence continues at coordinate 24,613,855 of NC_068428.1, forward strand.
GGCGTGTAAAAAGGACCGTGTTGACTTATTTTAACCCAGGTGGAGTATTTTCAACATTATGAGATGTCAATGAGCTCTGGTGTCGGAATTAAATCGGAGTGTAAAATTATGCAGTTATTGCAGTGTAAATTCAACTCAATTCAGTGGAATGAAAACATGTTTATGTGTGAATTTTAACACAATTTTGAGTCAAATTAACACTGAAAATATGACAATACCTGTAGAGTAACTTTAACACTATGTAGACTTGGACCAAATGTTATCTGAAACAGTGTTGAATTCAACTCTATATGAGTTAAATTGACACTATTATTTTTACTGTGCAATATCTAACTAATGTTGTGTAATTCACAAGTTAAGATAATCTGAAACAGATCTTGGCCATCTATACAATACATGGTGTGATAACTGGCGCTAACTCACCACTTTCACTAAACATGCCTAGACACACTCCCACCTCCCCTTTTGGGGCATGTGTGTGTGTGTGTGTCTCTTGCTCCGTGGCTCTCTCTCCTTCTACCATCTCTGTCTTTTGCTCCGTGGCTCTCTCTCCTTCTACCATCTCTGTCTCTTGCTCCGTGGCTCTCTCTCCTTCTACCATCTCTGTCTCTTGCTCCGTGGCTCTCTCTCCTTCTACCATCTCTGTCTCTTGCTCCGTGGCTCTCTCTCCTTCTACCATCTCTGTCTCTTGCTCCGTGGCTCTCTCTCCTTCCCCTGCCATCTCTGTCTCTTGCTCCGTGGCTCTCTCTCCTTCCCCTACCATCTCTGTCTCTTGCTCCGTGGCTCTCTCTCCTTCCCCTACCATCTCTGTCTCTTGCTCCGTGGCACTCTCTCCTTTCCCTGCCATCTCTGTCTCTTGCTCCGTGGCTCTCTCTCCTTCCCCTACCATCTCTGTCTCTTGCTCCGTGGCTCTCTCTCCTTCCCCTACCATCTCTGTCTCTTGCTCCGTGGCTCTCTCTCCTTCCCCTACCATCTCTGTCTCTTGCTCCGTGGCTCTCTCTCCTTCCCATACCATCTCTGTCTCTTGCTCCGTGGCTCCCTCTCCTCTCCCTAACATCTTATCATAATCCATCCTCCTTCTCTTTCCATGTGTTACTGCCTTACAATATCCCCCCATCTTTCTTGCTCTCTGTCTCTCTCTCTCTCTCTCTCTCTCTCTCTCTCTCTCTCTCTCTCTCTCTCTCTCCAATTCAATTCAAGGGGCTTTATTGGCATGGGAAATACATGTTAACATTGCCAAAGCAAGTGAGGTAGAGAATATACAAAAGTGAAATAAACAATTAACAGGAAACATTAAAAATGAATGAAGTAAACAATAAAAATGAACAGTAAACATTACACTCATAGCAGATCCAAAATAATATTATAGAATATTATGTATATATACAGTGTTGTAACGATGTGCAAATGGTTAAAGTACAAAAGGGAAAATAAATAAACACAAATATGGGTTGTATTTACAATGGTGTTTGTTCTTCACCGGTTGCCCTTTTCTTGTGGCAACAGGTCAATCAATCGTGCTACTGTAATGGCACACTGTGGTATTTCACCCAGTAGAGATGTGAGTTTATCAGAATCCAATTTGCTTTCAAATTCTTTGTGTATCTGTGTAATCTGAGGAAAATATGTGTCTCTAATATGGTCAAAAATGTTTCAGGAAGTGCAGCTCTCTCTCTCTCTCTCCCCATACCCTCTCTCTCTCTCCCCCTTCTTCCTTAGTATTTAGCTCCCTCTCTCTTGATCTCTCTGTCTCTCTACACCATTTTCTCTCTCTTTATCTCTCCCTGTCTCTACCCGTTTCTCTCTCTCTATCTCTCTGTCTCTCTACACCATTTTCTCTCTCTTTATCTCTCCCTGTCTCTACCCGTTTCTCTCTCTCTCTCTTTATCTCTCCCTGTCTCTCTACCCCAGTTTCACTCTCTCTTTCTCTCCCTGTCTCTACCCCAGTTTCTCTCTCTCTTTTTATCTCCCCCTGTCTCTACCCCAGTTTCTCTCTCTCTTTATCTCCCCCTGTCTCTACCCCAGTTTCTCTCTCTCTTTCTCTCCCTGTCTCTACCCCAGTTTCTCTCTCTCTTTTTATCTCTCCCTGTCTCTACCCCAGTTTCTCTCTCTCTCTTTATCTCTCCCAGTCTCTACCCCAGTTTCTCTCTCTCTTTATCTCTCCCTGTCTCTCTACCCCAGTTTCTCTCTCTCTTTCTCTCCCTGTCTCTCTTACTCTCTTTGTTTGGGGACCAAGCAATTTATTCCCAGTCAAAATCCTATTTTCCCTAAACTTAACCCGAACCCTTAACATAACCCTAACCCCTAACCCTAACACTAAACCTAGCCCCTAACCCTAATTGTTAACCTAACCCTAGACCTACCCCTAAGCCTAAATAGCCTTTTTCCTTCTTTGATGGGCTAAATTCATTTTCCTGGTTTTACTATCCTTGTGAGGACTTTTTGTCCCCACAAGGATAGTAAAACCAAAAACACACGCATGTGTGCGCACGCGTGTGCACACACACACACACACACACACACACACACACACACACACACACACACACACACACACACACACACACACACACACACACACACACACACACACACACACACACACACACACACACACACACACACACACACACACACACACACACACACACACATCACATGTCTCCATGATCACAACTATCTATACAATAGAAAGAGGTACCATTACATCCCATCAACAGCACTTCGGTGCTTTTGTGCTTGGCCATCAGCTGAAACATGTGTGTTTATCTCTCTCCTCTGTCTCCCTGTTCACATCCTGACCACCACCTGTAAGGCTGCCCCCTGTTTTAGACCTGGCCCCACCTGGCCTGACCACCCTCACCACCAGCCATATATAAACACAGCACCAAACACAACACTCCAAGGCAGCAACATGGCGTCTTGTTTCAAAGTTGGCCATCATCAGGCTGTATAAAAAAAGCCTCACCACACCCTAAATTCTGATGTTTGGATGTGGAACGTTTGCCCTTATGAGACCAGGATTTTATAAGATATTACTGATGAAAATAACCCCATGTAACCTTCACAGTACCTCATACCATGGAGATGTCTTATACAGTAGGTCTGATGCTCTGAAAAACAAACTCTGTCCTAGTCTCTATTAATGGATCCGGGACAGCCTAGAAGCAGGGGGCCTATATTCTGGGGTCAGGCGGAGGGACACTGAGCTACAATTACCACTGTGCCGTGGTGTACCCATAACGTAACCCGTCCCTGAGCACTACTACATTACTGAAGTGTAAGGGGGGGAAAATGCTGATTCAGACGATTGACAATGAACTCAATCTCAACCTTTCACTCTGGTTTGTTTTTCATTTTCTCTCTCTCTCTCTCTCTCTCTCTCTCTCTCTCTCTCTCTCTCTCTCTCTCTTTCTCTCTTTCTCTCTCTCTCTCTCTCTCTCTCTCTCTCTCTCTCTCTCTCTCTCTCTCTCTTTCTCTCTCTCTCTCTCTCTCTCTCTCTCTCTCTCTCTCTCTCTGTCTCTCTCTCTGTCTCTCTCTCTCTCTCTCTCTCTCTCTCTCTCTCTCTCTCTGGCTCTCTCTCTTTTCTTGTTCGCTCTCTCTCTCTCTCTCTCTTGCTCGCTCTCTTTTCTTGTTCGCTCTCTCTCTCTCTCTCTCTCTCTTGCTCGCTCTCTATCAATTCAATTAAATTCAAGGGCCTTTATTGGCATGGGAAACGTGTTAACATTGCCAAAGCAAGTGAGGTAGATAATATACAAATGTTAAATAAACAATTAACAGTAAACATTAAAAATTAACAGTAAACATTACACATAAAGAAGTTTCAAAACAATAAAGACATTACAAATGTCATATTATATATATATATATATATATATATATATATATATATATATATATATATATATATATATATATATATATATATATACAGTTTTGTAACAATGTACAAATGTTTAAAGTACACAAGGGAAAATAAATAAGCATAAATATGGGTTGTATTTACAATGGTGTTTGTTCTTCACTGGTTGCCCTTTTCTTGTGGCAACAGGTCACAAATCTTGCTGCTGTGATGGCACACTGTGGAATTTCACCCAGTAGATATGGGAGTTTATCAAAATTGGATTTGTTTTCGAAATCTTTGTGGATCTGTGTAATCTGAGGGAAATATGTCTCTCTAATATGGTCATACATTGGGCAGGAGGTTAGGAAGTGCATCTCAGTTTTCACCTCATGTTGTGGGCAGTGAGCACATAGCCTGTCTTCTCTCTCTCTCTTGCTCTCTCTCTTGTTCTCTCTCTCTCTTGCTCACTCTCTCTCTTGTTCTCTCTCTCTCTTGCTTGCTCTCTCTCTCTCTGTTCAACCCCTTTCTCATGATCTTTTTCTCGATGTCTGTCTCTCTATCACACACACACACACACACACACACACACACACACACACACACACACACACACACACACACACACACACACACACACACACACACACACACACACACACACACACACACACACACACACACACACACACACACACACACACACACACACACACAACACACACACACACACACACACACACACACACACACACACACACACACACACACACACACACAATCCATTATCCTATTCTCTTAACACCAATCAGATCTGTTTACATCCATCATGTTTGGCTGTGATGGCTGAATTATGCTAAACTAATGGGATGCAGGAGGCCAGCTCTACTCTGTCATGCTAGAAGGGCTCTATCAGGGCTCAAGCAGGGCTCTAGCAGGGCTATATCAGGGCTCTATCAGGACTCTAGCAGGGCTCTATCATGGCTCTAGCAGGGATCTAGCAGGGCTCTATCATGGCTCTATCAGGGCTCTAGCAGGGATCTAGCAGGGCTCTATCATGGCTCTAGCAGGGATCTAGCAGGGCTCTATCATGGCTCTATCAGGGCTCTAGCAGGGATCTGGCAGGGCTCTAGCAGGGCAGCAGGCTGCTGTGGGCTGTGGTGCATTAGTACAACTACTCTCTCTTAGTGAACCACACTTGACCCAGGCAGCCAGGCAGACATTACTGCCAAACAGAGACACGGCTATGTAATTGGGGCTACGGCATTATTAACCTACTGTATATGGAAATGAACCTGCAGAGTTGACTAGGCCTTGGTGCAGCAGCTCTCAGTGGACAAGCACTATCACTGGGTGTTTATCAATTCAACGTTTCATGGTTTGTTATCTGGTGAGAGGTTGGTTTTGCATAAATGTTGTCGAACAATTATAACACGTTCCATTCAGGGCTAATCTTCTCCTTCCTCTAACTCACCCCCTCTCTATCCCTTCATTCTCCCCTCTTTCCCCCCTCTACTCCCCTTCCCTAGGCAGCATGCCTATTGAACACTCTGAATCTGTGCACCCATATGAGGGCGCCGCTAGGCTACCACGTCCACCTGTACAGTATGACGAGGAGACCATCATGTCACACCTCGACAAGGTAGGTTAGAGGACACTGTTGGCTAGAAGAATAGCGAGTTGCACAATCTATACGTAAGCTCCCAGTAATGTATTGGGTAAACCACCAACGTTCACAGTGCCCCAGCATACAGCCATCCTGAGGATACCTCTTCATCATCCTTTCTCTTCTTCCTCTCGGATGAAAACAATTGGTAGATGGGGGGAAGGGGGAGGGGGAGATACATCTGATGTTTGGGATGATATCCACTCTTCACTCGTGCTTCTCCCTCTCCGTCATGGAAAGCTGATGCTGTTCACGATACACCAACAGCCTGAGGGGAAGAGAAGAGTGGAGAGGCTAGATTGTCAAGCAGGTAGGCAGTGAACTGTTCCTGTGCAGGGTCTTATAGAGACAAGGCTGTGAACATGGTGGCTTATTCATGCCGTATGCCAGGCGGTTGGAAAATGACTATTGAGGCAATATTTTCACAAGTGTGTTTGGGATGTGGTGAATAAGCAGATTCGGTAGGACAGAACAGCATTATCTATGTTTGTCTTTAATAGTCTCCACATTCACCTCATTCACCCAATTCACCCCCCATCCCTCCCCTCCCCCTCGAGGAGAGTGTGATTCTGTGAGCAGGCCCTGTCTATCCTGAGTGCCCTGGGCAGAGTGGTCAGCTCCTTCTTAGACGAGCTGGAGCTCTCTGCAGCCACCAGGGCCCTGGAGAACACCTGCTACCCCCCAGCTCAGCACTGCCGGAGGGCTGCGAGATCACCAGACGGTAGGGCTCACACACACACTGGATATATACATACACACAAACTGGATACATACACACAGGATGTATACATACATACACACTGGATACATACAGTACATACACACACTGGATACATACATAAAAAAATATATATATATTTCACCTTTATTAAACCAGGTAGACAAGTTTAGAACAAGTTCTCATTTACAATTGCGACCTGGCCAAGATAAAGCATAGCAGTTCGACACATACAACAACACAGAGTTACCCATGGAGTAAAACAAACATACAGTCAATAATACAGTAGAAAAATAAGTCTATATACGATGTGAGCAAATGAGGTGAGATAATGGAGGTAAGGGAATACCCCCCTGTATTGGACAAAAATGAATGGCATGTCATTGGCATCGGACAAACCATATACACATTGGCCAATACCACCCAATTCGGCGTTGATTCATCCAAAGTGTATTGCAAATGCCATATGGTAATTGCCAGTTGTAACACTTTAAAAATTCAACAGGGGGCAAATGCGCTCCACCGGGGTTTTTCATATTGGATATGTAACCCAAATTAATGTCCAAAAGTAAAATTTTGAAAAAATGAACTTTTTTTCAAAAACTTATCACCCCTTAAAAAAGTGCTTTCTGGACCGTTTTTCGAAATTCTTTCGATTTTTTTGTCAATTACACATGTGTAAGAACTGTATGAATATACTTTTGTCCAATTTTATTATCATAATTTTTTTATTTTTTTATATGCGCATAAGGAATATGTTTTGTCCAATTCCAATATGATTTCATAGGAAGTCAAAAGTCAAAAAGTCAAAAATGTCAAAATTTTGTAAAAAACTTCACACACCCATAAAAAAGTGCTTTCTGGACCGTTTTTCGAAATTCTTTCGATTTTTGTCAATTACACATGTGTAAGAACTGTATGAATATACTTTTGTCCAATTTTATTATCATAATTTTTTTTTTTTTTTTTTTTTTTACATGCGCATAAGGAATATGTTTTGTCCAATTCCAATATGATTTCATAGGAAGTCAAAGTCAAAAGTCAAAAATGTCAAAATTTTGTAAAAACTTCACACACCCTTAAAAAGTGCTTTCTGGACCGTTTTGAAATTCTTTCAATTTTTTGTCAATTACACATGTGTAAGAACTGTATGAATATACTTTTGTCCAATTTTATTATCATATTTTTTTATATATTTTTTAAATTGTGCATAAGGATTTTTGTGGGCCAAATGACGTAAGAAATTTGACATGCTCAAAAATCCTGCAGAAATGCAAAATTGACTGGCCTGATGAACTCGGGATGGCCGGGCAGTGATAGTTGTTCCTTTCCATCACTCGTTGTGTTGACTTCATCATGTCCATTTTGTGATGTTTTTTCACTATATAATCATATTGCAAGTGCACGTGCATTTGCAATATGTTTCAATGTGCATTTACCATATGAAATTTGACCTTGCTCAAAATGCAAAATTGACTGGTCTGATGAACACAGGATGGCCGAGCAGTGATAGTTGTACATTTCCATCACTCGTTGTGTTGATTTCATCATCTCCGTTAGGTGATGTTTTTCACTATAGAATCATATTGCAAATGCACGTGCATTGTTGTGCAACTGGTAACCCAAAAATAAAAATATGGTTGTAAATGCATTTTACCGGTCATTCTGATATTAATTGACTGGCCTGATGGGAACACAGGATGGCCGGGCAGTGATAGTTGTACATTTCCATCACTCGTTGTGTTGATTTCATCATGTCCATTAGGTGATGTTTTTACACTATAGAATCATATTGCAAATGCGCGTGCATTTTGCAATATGTTTCTGGTTTACCATATGAAATATTGACATTTACTCAAAAATGCAAAATTGACTGGTCTGATGGACACAGGATGGCCGGGCAGTGATAGTTGTACATTTCCATCACTCGTTGTGTTGATTTCATCATGTCCATTAGGTGAAGTTTTTCACTATAGAATCATATTGCAAGTGCACGCGCATTTGCAATATGTTTCAATGTGCATTTACCATATGAAATTTGACATGCTCAAAAATGCAAAATTGACTGGTCTGATGGACACAGGATGGCTGAGCAGTGATAGTTGTACATTTCCATCACCTGTTGTGTTGATTTCATCATGTCCATTTGTTTATGTTTTCTCACTTTTGCAAAGTCACTGTGCATTTGCAATATGGTTCAATGGGCTGGTACCATCAAAATAAAAATATGCTATAAAAATCCTGCAGGAATGTGAAATTGACTGGTCTGATGAACACAGGATGGCCGGGCAGTGATAGTTGTACATTTCCATCACTTGTTGTGTTGATTTCATCATGTCCATTAGGTTATGTTTTTTCACTATAGAATCATATTGCAAATGCACGTGCATTGTTGTGCAACTGGTAACCAAAAATTAAAATATGGTTGTAAATGCATTTGACTGGTCTGATTATCCATGCCCGCTGATACCCTACTACGGCCCTCTATCTATGTGTTGAGTCATCATGTGCTTTATGGACTGTTTAAAATATTCTGATGGATATCATGTTGTGCAAATGGTGATTGAAAATAGGCACCTGGTAACCCAAAAATGAAAATATGGTTGTGAATGCATTTACCGGTCATTCTGATATTAATGCCCGCTATGGGAACACAGGATGGCCGGGCAGTGATAGTTGTTCCTTTCCATCACTCGTTGTGTTGATTTCATCATGTCCATTAGGTGATGTTTTACACTATAGAATCATATTGCAAGTGCGCGCGCATTTGCAATATGTTTCAATGTGCATTTACCATATGAAATTTGACATGCTCAAAAATGCAAAATTGACTGGTCTGATGGACACAGGATGGCCGAGCAGTGATAGTTGTACATTTCCATCACTCGTTGTGTTGATTTCATCATGTCCATTAGGTGATGTTTTTTCACTATAGAATCATATTGCAAATGCACGTGCATTGTTGTGCAACTGGTAACCCAAAAATAAAAATATGGTTGTAAATGCATTTACCGGTCATTCTGATATTAATGCTCGCTATGGGAACACAGGATGGCCGGGCAGTGATAGTTGTTCCTTTCCATCACTCGTTGTGTTGATTTCATCATGTCCATTAGGTGATGTTTTTACACTATAGAATCATATTGCAAGTGCGCGCGCATTTGCAATATGTTTCAATGTGCATTTACCATATGAAATTTGACATGCTCAAAAATGCAAAATTGACTGGTCTGATGGACACAGGATGGCCGAGCAGTGATAGTTGTACATTTCCATCACTCGTTGTGTTGATTTCATCATGTCCATTAGGTGATGTTTTTCACTATAGAATCATATTGCAAATGCACGTGCATTGTTGTGCAACTGGTAACCCAAAAATAAAAAATACGGTTGTAAATGCATTTACCGGTCATTCTGATATTAATGCTCGCTATGGGAACACAGGATGGCCGGGCAGTGATAGTTGTACATTTCCATCACTCGTTGTGTTGATTTCATCATGTCCATTAGGTGATGTTTTACACTATAGAATCATATTGCAAGTGCGCGCGCATTTGCAATATGTTTCAATGTGCATTTACCATATGAAATTTGACATGCTCAAAAATGCAAAATTGACTGGTCTGATGGACACAGGATGGCCGAGCAGTGATAGTTGTACATTTCCATCACTCGTTGTGTTGATTTCATCATGTCCATTAGGTGAAGTTTTTCACTATAGAATCATATTGCATGCGCGCATTTGCAATATGTTTCAATGTGCATTTACCATATGAAATTTGACATGCTCAAAATGCAAAATTGACTGGTCTGATGGACACAGGATGGCCGAGCAGTGATAGTTGTACATTTCCATCACTCGTTGTGTTGATTTCATCATGTCCATTAGGTGATGTTTTTTCACTATAGAATCATATTGCAAATGCACGTGCATTGTTGTGCAACTGGTAACCCAAAAATAAAAATATGCTTGTAAATGCATTTACCGGTCATTCTGATATTAATGCTGCTATGGGAACACAGGATGGCCGGGCAGTGATAGTTGTACATTTCCATCACTCGTTGTGTTGATTTCATCATGTCCATTAGGTGATGTTTTTACACTATAGAATCATATTGCAAGTGCGCGCATTTGCAATATGTTTCAATGTGCATTTACCATATGAAATTTGACATGCTCAAAAATGCAAAATTGACTGGTCTGATGGACACAGGATGGCCGAGCAGTGATAGTTGTACATTTCCATCACTCGTTGTGTTGATTTCATCATGTCCATTAGGTGATGTTTTTACACTATAGAATCATATTGCAAGTGCGCGCGCATTTGCAATATGTTTCAATGTGCATTTACCATATGAAATTTGGCATGCTCAAAAATGCAAAATTGACTGGTCTGATGAACACAGGATGGCTGAGCAGTGATAGTTGTACATTTCCATCACTCGTTGTGTTGATTTCATCATGTCCATTTGTTTATGTTTTCTCACTTTTGCAAAGTCACTGTGCATTTGCAATATGGTTCAATGGGCAGGTACCATCACGAATTTGTCATGCTATAAAAATCCTGCAGGAATGTGAAATTGACTGGCCCGATGAACTCGGGATAGCTGGGCAGTGATTCTGGTTCATCTCCATGGCTCGTTAGGGTTGATTTCAGAATGTCACTTTTGGTGATGGTCCCTCTCCGTTTAAACATATTGCTAATGTACAAAAGTCAACTAGCAAGTCAGTGTCCATCAGTCAATTAGATGTCATTTTGACACCAAACTGATACCAATTGACACCAAACCCACTTTTTCCAACTCATTTAGAAGCCAACTATCACATATGTCAGAGCAGGCCCATAATTCACAGCGCCTTTAGTTTAAAACATAATAAAAACGTAAAACACATAGTTACGTTCTAGCTGCGGGTCAGGTCAGACATTATGTGAAGGCCTATGTGAGGCGACCCCGAATCCCGAGTTTCGGCTCGATAGGTCCTTGATGCCCGAGTAAAACCCTAATTGGTGCTGAAAATCCACTTTTTCCATGCCTTGCTATGGGGTCCTTGAATGAGCTATCGGACCGAAACGTTGGGGTCCGTCTCTATGGGCCGAGCCGGTTCCAATGCACCTAGTCTTGTGTCTCTGAGACTTTTCTAAATGTCGCCATTTTCGTAATGGTCAAAATGAATTGAAATCATTGCAAATGTACGAGGCTATTTCTCGGTCCGAGAACCTTCTAGAGCCACCTAACTCACCACGCACTATCGACCCGAGGTCTAGAACAGGTTTCTAAAGTTTCGGAACTCTAGGTCTGACGGTTCTTTTTAGCTCGAACAAAGCTAACTATTGGAGGCACTGTCTGTCTCTACAAACCCCAATACGTCCCTCCTTCCAAGTTGTGTGTCTGTGTGATTTAGTTTTCCTTTGAAATTTTATGGAAAAATGACTGATTTACAGTTCATGGGGTTGCCTAATCACACATATGAAGTTTTGGACAGATCTGACTTTTTAACCCCTCGAAACAGCCCCTGAGACACCAATTAAGGCACTTCCGTTGGCACAGGAAGCTATAAGTCAACACATATCCTCACTGGGCTATGCTTTTACAGAATCCTGTGTTTTAAGTCCTTACGTTAAGAATTGACTGATTTACACAGGGTTGAATGCACTATGTCTATCAAACTGCAGGCAGGTAATGGAAAAACACTTTTAGGGTGATTTTAACCACTTCCGGTTGGTCCAGGAAGCTTAGAATCAACACAGGTAGACCTCATACTGGCCTGATGGACTGTCATCAAAGACAGGTTCATACGGCATTCATAACCCATATAGACTTCAGGTTGAATTTAGGGGTTCAGGCAATGTATTCCTATGGGGAGAGAAGTCAATGCAAACTCTTTGAAGTAAACACCTTCTTTTAACTATTAAGGGTTAATGCCACACGGTCAAGGTTAGGCTTGCACGGATCGGAAGGACCTTAGGAACGTACCTGAGGTCGAATTGTGCTTCTCACCCTAACGGTTCTCTCACTGTCACCCAAAAGCAAATGACGTTGTGGGGCAGGCTTCATTTTGGGCCTACTTTTCTAATGGTCGCTGCGCTCAGACCGAGCGAGCTACGGTCAAGCGGGATATCTCGTTGAACTCGGCACGGCCTAGAGATTATGTTTATGCCATTGCCTGCTCTCTGTGTCTTTGAGAACCACACTTTTTCACTCCATCCTTGCTGTGTGTGCGTGTGAGAGCTTTTCTTTGACATCTGTTGGGAGAAATGACTGATTTACAGTTCATGAGGGTTACCTAGTCACACATATGAAGTTTTGAAAAGATCTGACCTTTTTAACCCTTGGAAACTGCCACTGTGACATCATTAAAGGCACTTCCGGTTGGCACAGGAAGCTATAAGTAAACCCATGTCCTGATTGACATAGAAACTTACAGAATCCTGAGTTTTAAGTCCTTACGTTAAGAATTGACTAATTTACACAGGGTTGAATGCACTATGTCTATCAAACTGCAGGCAGGTAATGGAAAAACACTTTTAGGGTGATTTTAACCACTTCCGGTTGGTCCAGGAAGCCTAGAATCAACACAGGTAGACCTCATACTGGCCTGATGGACTGTTACCAAAGACAGGTTCATACGGCATTCATAACCCATATAGACTTCAGGTTGAATTTAGGGGTGCAGGCAATGTATTCCTATGGGGAGAGAAGTCAATGCAAACTATTTGAAGTAAACACCTTCTTTTAACTATTAAGGGTTAATGCCACACGGTCAAGGTTAGGCTTGCACGGATCGGAAGGACCTTAGGAACGTACCTGAGGTCGAATTGTGCTTCTCACCCTAACGGTTCTCTCACTGTCACCCAAAAGCAAATGACGTTGTGGGGCAGGCTTCATTTTGGGCCTACTTTTCTAATGGTCGCTGCGCTCAGACCGAGCGAGCTACGGTCAAGCGGGATATCTCGTTGAACTCGGCACGGCCTAGAGATTATGTTTATGCCATTGCCTGCTCTCTGTGTCTTTGAGAACCGCACTTTTTCACTCCATCCTTGCTGTGTGTGCGTGTGAGAGCTTTTCTTTGACATCTGTTGGGAGAAATGACTGATTTACAGTTCATGAGGGTTACCTAGTCACACATATGAAGTTTTGAAAAGATCTGACCTTTTTAACCCTTGGAAACTGCCACTGTGACATCATTAAAGGCACTTCCGGTTGGCACAGGAAGCTATAAGTAAACCCATGTCTTGATTGACATAGAAACTTACAGAATCCTGAGTTTTAAGTCCTTACGTTAAGAATTGACTGATTTACACAGGGTTGAATGCACTATGTCTATCAAACTGCAGGCAGGTAATGGAAAAACACTTTTAGGGTGATTTTAACCACTTCCGGTTGGTCCAGGAAGCCTAGAATCAACACAGGTAGACCTCATACTGGCCTGATGGACTGTTATCAAAGACAGGTTCATACGGCATTCATAACCCATATAGACTTCAGGTTGAATTTAGGGGTGCAGGCAATGTATTCCTATGGGAGAGAAGTCAATGCAAACTATTTGAAGTAAACACCTTCTTTTAACTATTAAGGGTTAATGCCACACGGTCAACGTTAGGCTTGCACGGATCGGAAGGACCTTAGGAACGTACCTGAGGTCGAATTGTGCTTCTCACCCTAACGGTTCTCTCACTGTCACCCAAAAGCAAATGACGTTGTGGGGCAGGCTTCATTTTGGGCCTACTTTTCTAATGGTCGCTGCGCTCAGACCGAGCGAGCTACGGTCAAGCGGGATATCTCGTTGAACTCGGCACTGCCTAGACATTATGTTTATGCCATTGCCTGCTCTCTGTGTCTTTAAGAACCACACTTTTTCACTCCATCCTTGCTGTGTGTGCGTGTGAGAGCTTTTCTTTGACATCTGCTGGGAGAAATGACTGATTTACAGTTTAGGAGGGTTACCTGGTCACACATATGAAGTTTTGGAGAGATGTGACTTTTCTAACCCTTCAAAACAGACAGTGTGACCCAATTAAAGGCACTTCCGGTTGGCACAGGAAGCTATAAGTAAACACATGTCTTGATTGACATAAACACTTACAGAATCCTGAGTTTTAAGTCTTTAAGTTAAGAATTGACTGATCTATGATCTACACAGTGTTGAATGCAGTCATTTTCACCTTTGAAGGTTATGTACATCAAAACTCCTTTTGGGTCAATCTAACCACTTCCGGTTGCTCCAGGAAGCTTAGAATCGACACAGGTAGACCTCATAGTGGTCTGATGGACTGTCATAGAAGACAGGTTCATAAGGCATTCATAACCCACATAGGCTTCAGGTTGAATTTAGAGGTGCAGGCAATGTATTCCTATGGGGAGAGAAGTCAATGCAAACTCTTTGATGTAAACACCTTCTTTTAACTGTTAAGGGTTAATGCCACAGGGTCAAGGTTAGGCTTGCACGGATCGGGAGGACCTTAGGAACGTACCCGAGGTCGAATTGTGCTTCTCACCCTAACGGTTCTCTCACTGTCACCCAAAAGCAAATGACATTGAGGGCCAGCCTTCCTTTTGCGCCTTCTTTTTTTCAAGGTCGCTGCACTCAGAGCGAGCTACGGTCAAGCGGGCGTCTCGTTGAACTCTGCACAGCCTGGAGACTATGGTGATGCCATTTTTGTGTTGATTTCAGAATGCCATTTTGGTGATGGTCCCTCTCCGTTTAAACATATTGCTAATGTACAAAAGTCAACTAGCAAGTCAGTGTCCACCAGTCAATTAGATGTCATTCTGACACCAAACTGATACCAATTGACACCAAACCCACTTTTTCCAACTCATTTAGAAGCCAACTATCACATATGTCAGAGCAGGCCCATAATTCACAGCGCCATTAGTTTAAAACATAATAAAAACGTAAAACACATAGTTACGTTCTAGCTGCGGGTCCAGGTCAGACATTATGTGAAGGCCTATGTGAGGCGACCCCGAATCCCGAGTTTCGGCTCAATAGGTCCTTCGGTGCCCGAGTAAAACCCTAATTGGTGCTGAAAATCCACTTTTTCCATGCCTTGCTATGGGGTCCTTGAATGAGCTATCGGACCGAAACGTTGGGGTCCGTCTCTATGGCCCGAGCCGGTTTCAATGCACCTAGTCTTGTGTCTCTGAGACTTTTCTAAATGTCGCCATTTTCGTAATGGTCAAAATGAATTGAAGTCATTGCAAATGTACGAGGCTATTTCTCGGTCCGAGAACCTTCTAGAGCCACCTAACTCACCACGCACTATCGACCCGAGGTCTAGAACAGGTTTCTAAAGTTTGGGAACTCTAGGTCTGACGGTTCTTTTTTAGCTCGAACAAAGCTAACTATTGGAGGCACTGTCTGTCTCTACAACCCCCAATACGTCCCTCCTTCCAAGTTGTGTGTCTGTGTGATTTAGTTTTCCTTTGAAATTTTATGGGAAAAATGACTGATTTACAGTTCATGGGGGTTGCCTAATCACACATATGAAGTTTTGGACAGATCTGACTTTTTAACCCCTCGAAACAGCCCCTGAGACACCAATTAAGGCACTTCCGGTTGTCACAGGAAGCTATAAGTCAACACATATCCTCACTGGGCTATGCTTTTACAGAATCCTGAGTTTTAAGTCCTTACGTTAAGAATTGACTGATTTACACAGGGTTGAATGCACTATGTCTATCAAACTGCAGGCAGGTAATGGAAAAACACTTTTAGGGTGATTTTAACCACTTCCGGTTGGTCCAGGAAGCCTAGAATCAACACAGGTAGACCTCATACTGGCCTGATGGACTGTTATCAAAGACAGGTTCATACGGCATTCATAACCCATATAGACTTCAGGTTGAATTTAGGGGTGCAGGCAATGTATTCCTATGGGGAGAGAAGTCAATGCAAACTATTTGAAGTAAACACCTTCTTTTAACTATTAAGGGTTAATGCCACACGGTCAACGTTAGGCTTGCACGGATCGGAAGGACCTTAGGAACGTACCTGAGGTCGAATTGTGCTTCTCACCCTAACGGTTCTCTCACTGTCACCCAAAAGCAAATGACGTTGTGGGGCAGGCTTCATTTGGGCCTAATTTTCTAATGGTCGCTGCGCTTAGACCGAGCGAGCTACGGTCAAGCGGGATATCTCGTTGAACTCGGCACGGCCTAGAGATTATTATGTTTATGCCATTGCCTGCTCTCTGTGTCTTTGAGAACCGCACTTTTCACTCCATCCTTGCTGTGTGTGCGTGTGAGAGATTTTCTTTGACATCTGTTGGGAGAAATGACTGATTTACAGTTCACGAGGGTTACCTAGTCACACATATGAAGTTTTGAAAAGATCTGACCTTTTTAACCCATGGAAACTGCCACTGTGACACCATTAAAGGCACTTCCGGTTTGCACAGGAAGCTATAAATAAACTCATATCATGATTGGGGTATGCCTTTACAGAATCCCGAGTTTTAAGTCTTTACGTTAAGAACTGAGTTATTTACGGAGGGTTTAGTGAGTGTGTGTTATTTCAGAAAATCATAGAAAATCACAGAAATCTCGCAGAGCTCCGCAGCACACTTTAAAAGATTCGTAAGAACAACCTGCAACTGGATCTGTAACCGTTGAAAAAAAAAACACCTATCCGTGAACATCACCAAGGTGTCGTTGTACGATTTCTCTTAAATGACGATAGATAAATGGCTGGTTCTTTTTTATTGACACCGGAGGCTCCTTGACTTTGACGTGAAGTGGAAAAATAATTTCTCTATTTTCATTTTGGACCTTTAATCCCAGATAAATGGCCATAACTCAAAAACCGTTGAGGCCTAGACGCCATCTTGTTCGGGGCCAACTGCCCATTATGCCGCCCCTACGCTCACCGAGTTTCGGCTTCTAAATATTTTCAGTTTTCGAGATAAGGCCCCGTCGTGAATCGTGATGTTTTGTAGCAATAGCCATATGATTGCTTATGCCCTCTTGTGGGAATTTCCGGGACATGGGAAAAATGACATAAATCTTATTATTTTTGTAAAACGGAAACCGAATGTCCGACAACGTTCATTTGATGACTTCCTGGTAGGTCCGGCCCTGCCGCTCGGCCCGACGCCGTCCGCGAATTTTACAAACGATTTCGGACGTCTAGTAAGGGACCGTACATTTGCAATATGGACTTTCTCACTAACCATACAGGTACTGCCGAATTCTTCCCTTATGTATGTAAAGGCAAAAAAAGGCCATGGTGGCGAAGTAAATACATTATAGCAAGTGAAACACTGGAATGGTAGATTTGCAGTGGAAGAATGTGCAAAGTTGAAATAAAAATAATGGGCAAAATAAAAAAATAAAAATAATGAGCAAAATAAATAAATACAGTAAGGGAAGAGGTAGTTGTTTGGGCTAAATTATAGATGGGCTATGTACAGGTGCAGTAATCTGTGATCTGCTCTGACAGCTGGTGCTTAAAGCTAGTGAGGGAGATATGTGTTTCCAGTTTCAGAGATTTTTGTAGTTCGTTCCAGTCATTTGCAGCAGAGAACTGGAAGGAGAGGCGGCCAAAGGAGGAATTGGTTTTGGGGGTGACCAGAGAGATATACCTGCTGGAGTGCGTGCTACAGGTGGGTGCTGCTATGGTGACCAGCGAGCTGAGATAAGGGGGGACTTTACCTAGCAGGGTCTTGTAGATGACCTGGAGCCAGTGGGTTTGGCGACGAGTATGAAGCGAGGGCCAGCCAACGAGAGCATACAGGTCGCAGTGATGGGCAGTATATGGGGCTTTGGTGACAAAACGTATGGCACTGTGATAGACTGCATCCAGTTTTTTGAGTAGGGTACTCGAGGCTATTTTGTAAATGACATCGACAAAGTCGATGGTCAGTTTTACGAGGGTATGTTTGGCAGCATGAGTGAAGCATGAGTGAAGGATGAGTTTGTTGCGAAATAGGAAGCCAATTCTAGATTTAACTTTGGATTGGAGATGTTTGATGTGAGTCTGAAAGAAGAATTTATAGTCTAACCAGACACCGAGGTATGTAGTTTTGTCCTTGAGCTGTTCTTATCTATTGATGTTCTGTATTATGTAATTCTGTATTATGTTTCATGTTTTGTGTGGACCCCAGGAAGAGTAGCTGCTGCTTTTGCCACAGCTATTGGGGATCCTAATAAAATACCAAAAAATCTGTTGTTAGAATGCTTTAGATTTAAGGTAACAGTCAATCAGGTTAGGCTTCAGGAATAAAATCATTGAAATTGTTGCATGTTGTGTTTATAGTTTTCACCTTGCTACAGTACATATATGCATACAGTCTACTACTGAACTGGGTTTACAGTCTAACCAGACACCTAGGTATTTGTAGTTGTCCACATATTCTAAGTCAGAACCATCCAGAGTAGTGATGCTGGATAGGCGGGCAGGTGCAGGCAGCGATCGGTTGAAGAGCATGCATTTAGTTTTACTTGTATTTAAGAGCAGTTGGAGGCCACGGAAAGAGAGTTGTATGGCATTGAAGCTCGTCTGGAGGGTTGTTAACACAGTGTCCAAAGAAGGGCCAGAAGTGTACAGAATGATGTCGTCTGCGTAGAGGTGTATCAGAGACTCACCAGCAGCAAGAGCAACATCATTGATGTATACAGAGAAGTCAGTCGTCCCAAGAATTGAATCCTGTGGCACCCCCATAGAGACTGCCAGAGGCCCAGACAACAGGCCCTCCGATTTGACACACTGAACTCTATCAGAGAAGAGGTTGGTGAACCAGGCGAGGCAATTATTTGAGAAACCAAGGCTATCGAGTCTGCCGATGTGGATGTGGTGATTGACAGAGTCGAAAGCATTGGCCAGTTCAATGAATACGGCTGCACAGTATTGTTTCTTATCGATGCCGGTTAAGATATCGTTTAGGACCTTGAGTGTGGCTGAGGTGGAGCCAATACCAGCTCTGAAACCAGATTGCATAGCAGAGAAGGTGCAGTGGGATTCAAAATGGTCGGTAATCTGTTTGTTGACTTGGCTTTCAAAGACCTTTGAAAGGCAGGGTAGGATAGATATAGGTCTCTAGCAGTTTGGGTCAAGAGTGTGTCCCCCTTTGAAGAGGGGGATGACCACAGGAGCTTTCCAATCTTTGGGAATCTCAGACGACACGAAAGAGAGGTTGAACAGGCTAGTTATAGGGGTTGCAAAAATGTTGCTAGATAATTTTAGAAAGAAAGGGTCCAGATTGTCTAGCCTGGCTGATTTATAGGGGGTCCCGATTTTGCAGCTCTTTCAGAACATCAGCTGACAGGATTTGGGAGAAAGAGAAATGGGGAAGGCTTGGGTGAGTTGCTGTGGGGGGTACAGTGCAGTTGACCGGGGTAGGGGTAGCCAGGTGGAAAGCATGGCCAGCCGTAGAAAAATGCTTCTTGAAATTCTCAATTATAGTGGATTTATCAGTGGTGACAGAGTTTCCTATTCTCAGTGCAGTGGGCAGCTGGGAGGAGGTATTCTTATTCTCCATGGACTTGTCCCAGAACTTTTTTGAGTTTGTGTTGCAAATTTCTGCTTGAAAAAGCTAGCCTTGGCTTTTCTAACTGCCTGTGTATATTGGTTTCTAGCTTCCCTGAAAAGTTGCATATCACAGGGGCTGTTCGATGCTAATGCAGAATGCCATAAGATGTTTTTGTGTTGGTTAAGGGCAGTCAGGTCATTTTTTGAATGGGGCATGCTTATTTAAGATGGTGAGGAAGACATAAAAAAAAACAGGCATCCTCTCCTTCCAGGATACCCGGGCCATGTCGATTAGGAAGGCCTGCTCACTGAAGTGTTTGAGGGAGCGTTTGACATACATACACACACACTGGATACATACAGTACGTACACACACTGGATACATACATAAACGCACATTGGATACAAACATACATACACACTGAATACATACATACACACACACACACACTGGATACATACATACACACACACACTGGATACATACATACACACACACACACTGGATATATACATACACACACACTGGATACAAACATACATACACACTGGATACATACAGTACGTACACACACACACACACACACACACACACACACACACACACACACACACACACACACACACACACACACACACACACACACACACACACACACACACACACACACACACACACACACACACTGAATACATACATACCCACACACTGGATACATACATACACACACTGGATACATACAGTACACACACACACTGGATACACACACACACTGGATACACACACACACACACACACACACACACACACACACACACACACACACACACACACACACACACACACACACACTGAATACATACATACCCACACACTGGATACATACATACACACACTGGATACATACATACACACACTGGATACATACATACACGCACTGGATACATACACACACACACTGGATACATACATACACACACTGGATACATACATACACACACTGGATACATACACACACACACTGGATACATACATACACGCACTGGATACATACAGTACATACACACACTGGATACGTACAATACACACACACACACACACTGGATGCATACAGTACACACACACACACACACACACACTGGATACATACATACACACACTGGATACATACACACACACACTGGATACATACAGTACATACACACACTGGATACGTACAATACACACACACACACACACTGGATGCATACAGTACACACACACACACACACACACACTGGATACATACATACACACACTGGATACATACACACACACACACTGGATACATACAGTACATACACACACTGGATATATACTGTACATGCACACACTGTATACATACAGTACACACACACACTGGATATATACATACACACACACACTGGATACATACATACACACACACTGAATGCATACAGTACATACACACACTGGATATATACATACACACACTGTATACATACAGTACATACACACACACTGGATACATACATACACACACACTGGATACATACACACACACACTGGATACATACATACACACACACTGGATACATACACACACACACTGGATACATACATACAAACACACTGGATACATACATACACACACTGGATACATACATACACACACACTGGATACATACACACACACTGGATACATACATACACACACACTGGATACATACATACACACACACTGGATACATACACACACACACTGGATACATACACACAAACACTGGATACATACATAATAATAGTAATAATATATGCCATTTAGCAGACGCTTTTAACATACACACACACTGGATACATACATACAAACACACTGGATATATACATACACACACACACTGGATACATACATACACACACACTGAATGCATACAGTACATACACACACTGGATATATACATACACACACTGGATATATACATACACACACACTGGATACATACATACACACACACTGGATACATACACACACACACTGGATACATACATACACACACACTGGATACATACATACACACACACTGGATACATACACACACACACTGGATACATACATACACACACACTGGATACATACATACACACACACTGGATACATACATACACACACACTGGATACATACATACAAACACACTGGATACATACAGTACACACACACACTGGATACATACATACAAACACACTGGATACACACACACACACACACACACTGGATATATACTGTACATACACACACTGGATATATACATACACACACACACTGGATATATACACACACACACACACACTGGAAATATACTGTACATACACACACTGGATACATACATACAAAACACACTGGTTACATACAGTACATACACACACTGGATATATACACACACACACACTGGATGCATACAGTACACACACACACACACACACACACTGGATACATACATACACACACTGGATACATACACACACACTGGATACATACAGTACATACACACACTGGATATATACTGTACATGCACACACTGTATACATACAGTACACACACACACTGGATATATACATACACACACACTGGATACATACAGTACATACACACACTGGATATATACATACACACACACTGGATACATACAGTACGTACACACACACTGGATACATACATACAAACACACTGGATACATACACACACACTGGATACATACAGTACATACACACACTGGATATATACATACACACACACTGGATACATACAGTACGTACACACACACTGGATACATACATACAAACACACTGGATACATACACACACACTGGATACATACAGTACATACACACACTGGATATATACATACACACACACTGGATACATACAAACACACTGGATACATACAGTACGTACACACACACTGGATACATACATACAAACACACTGGATACATACAGTACATACACACACTGGATATATACATACATGCACACTGGATACATACAGTACATACACACACTGGTTACATACATACAAACACACTGGATACATATAGTACATACACACACACTGGATACATACATACACACACCAGTTACTAATGGGTTAAAACTGTCCTCATTCTCAATGCTAATAAACCAGGTACTAATGGGTTAATACTGTCCTCATTCTCAATGCTACTAAACCAGGTACTAATGGGTTAAAACTGTCCTCATCCTCAACGCTACTAAACCAGTTACTAATGGGTTAAAACTGTCCTCATTCTCAATGCTACTAAACCAGGTACTAATGGGTTAATACTGTCCTCATCCTCAACGCTACTAAACCAGTTACTAATGGGTTAATACTGTCCTCATCCTCAACACTACTAAACCAGGGACTAATGGGTTAAAACTGTCCTCATTCTCAACGCTACTAAACCAGTTACTAATGGGTTAAAACTGTCCTCATTCTCAATGCTACTAAACCAGGTACTAATAGGTTAATATGGCCTTTCACTCACACACTCAAACTTCTCAATGTTGCTCAATTCAATGTAATTTTCCAATGGCCTCAGGTACAATTTACAAGGCACAATCAGAGCACAGTTAGATACATTCTTTGCTATAGATAGATCTGCTCATTGAATTGAAGAAAGGAAGAATAGATTCTCTATTAAAAATAGAAGAAGTTATCCAGACCTTTAATTAGTTTGTTACAGTTTGACTGTTGTTTATCTAATGAGTGAAAGGTGAATGAATGAAAGGCATATATTTGTTGGTAAGAACATTGATATTGCCAGGCAGTTAGTGTTATCTTACCCAGATAAACAAGACCTGCCTCACTGCTGTGAAATATAATCCACTTCTCCCTGCCTCCTCCCTGTATCTCTCTCTATCTCCCCCTCTCTTTCTCTTTCTCTTTCTCTTTCTCTTTCTCTCTCTCTCTCTCTCTCTCTCTCTCTCTCTCTCTCTCTCTCTCTCTCTCTCCCTCCCTCTATGTGGAGAATCTGTGAGCCTCTGGGCTGCGACAGAGACTTATTGATGAGGCTGCCACTCTGACTAATACACCATGACAGATGAGGGGATGGGGGGGTGGGGTGGGCAGGATAACACACACACACACACACACACACACACACACACACACACACACACACACACACACACACACACACACACACACACACACACACACACACACACACACACACACACAGACACACCGCCCACATTCATACACAGACATATCGACCCACCCACCTGCTTCCCCTCGAACATCCAAACATCTCTACAGTGACAGGTTTACCAGTTGAGGGAGAGTGTAGCGAGAGGGAGAGAGGGGGATGGAGGTTATTTTGGAGGTGAGAGACATGGACAGACTATTTATTACCAGGGCTCTGAGGTTTTCTGTCCTGTCCAGCCTGTCAGAACACAATACTGAGGCTAGGAACAGAGACATGAGACTCCAGCACTCACCAAACTCTCCTCTCCCTGTTACACTCACAGACCTGTTATTAGGAAAATACACAAATTCCATCACAGCTACACAGTACTGTTAGAGACAGCAGTTTTTCCTGACTTCTGGTTGTTCAAGAAAATATGTTGTTTTGGTAGAGGGCCTAGATACCATATTTATCACAATGACTTCCAGCCACTGACACACTGTAATAACAAGCCTTACATTTTAAAACTCACCACACTTTTCAAAGTACGTTTGGGAACACATTTGAAAAAGTATAAATTGGCCTGTAATCTTTACCTCTGACATCACCAACCCATGTCTCAGGCTCATTGGTAGCCACTCTGTCTGTGTTGAACGTTAGTCTCTCGACAAGATGATTTGACTTTTTCAGCCCGGCCTGTAATGGTTCTATTGATTTGGAGAGGGCCTCTTAAGCGTGGGGACTGTGCCAGATGAGAAACGCCTGTCACTGAAACGTCCCTTGACGCTCTGTCTCTCTCTCTCTCTCTCTCTCTCTCTCTCTCTCTCTCACACACACACACACACACACACACACACACACACACACACACACACACACACACACACACACACACACACACACACACACACACACACACACACACACACACACACACACACACACACACACACACACACACACACACACACACACACACACACACACACACACACACACACACACACACACACACAGTGACAGAGCCAGGAGATATTACATCTTTTATGAATGGCTCTGGAGTAGGGCTAGTGCAGCAGGGGTGGAGATGAGTGTCACAGTGAATGTGAGGTATGAATGGCTTTTTTCTTTTCCATCACAAATTATTTTATAAAAAATACATCTGCAAATCCACCTCGTCTTTTTTACCTTCAACTAGGTCAAGTATTTTAACGATGTTCTCATGTTTTTGGCTTTAAGTGAATGTCTTTCATCTTTTATGGATGTCTGCTACTTAACTGTGTGTGTGTGTGTGTGTGTGTGTGTGTGTGTGTGTGTGTGTGTGTGTGTGTGTGTGTGTGTGTGTGTGTGTGTGTGTGTGTGTGTGTGTGTGTGTGTGTGTGTGTGTGTGTGTGTGTGTGTGTGTGTGTGTGTGTGTGTGTGTGTGTGTGTGTGTGTGTGTGTGTGTGTGTGTGTGTGTGTGTGTGTGTGTTCTAGGTATAAAAGAACATGTCAGAGCCTCAAAGCCAGATTTTGGCCTGTGTGGAATCGGATGTAAAGAAAAATGTTGTGTCCCTATTGAGGTACACATTTTATCAGCTAGCCCAAGACAGCACTCACGCAGCACGCACGCACACACACACACACACACACACACACACACACACACACACACACACACACACACACACACACACACACACACACACACACACACACACACACACACACACACACACACACACACACACACACACACACGAGAACACAACACAAAAACCCAATCTCACACAGCACACAAAAACATGACACATCTCATTTAGCCAACACACTGCACACTGGGTACATATGACAATATGGCTTGGCACACTGTTGTGATACTGTGCCAGCCATGTGCATTGTGTGGCAAGGAAGCAATTAATTTCACCTCTTTCATGCATGTCCAGGGTCTATCCCTGTCCTCCTCAGTGAGTCCTATTGCTGTGGCTCAGCCTCACGGTGGAGGGGAGGGAAGTATTTTTCCACATTGTGTTCCATCGTCTACAGGTGGTACCATCTGCTGTTATTCTCTCTCTGCTCCAATCAGCTCGGAGCGTCTGCTGAATGACCCGCTGCCTGGGGGGTGAGAGTTGTGTGTGTGCCTGTGTGAGCGTGCATATGTGCATATGTGCTTGCTCGCTGGAGATGGGGGGAAGAAATCGATACAGTTCCATATCGGGATATTATTTTTGATGTTATATCGTATCGTTTTGACAAGTCGCAATATACTTTGTGCTAGTTGGCTGTACATGCACAAAAACTCCAGAATTATTCCTTCATAGCTTGTTCCTCATCTTCTTTAAAAAAGGGAGACAATTTGTTTTCAGCAGGTTTATTTCAATGACTGATCAAAACTAATTTTCTCATGGCTCTTTCTTGTCCCTCAGCAGCAAGACATATGAGAAATAAAGGTTAAAAAAATCAATTTAAAAAAAGTTTTAAAAAATTTGGTGAGCAATATGATTGGAACATCGATGTTTGATGAAGAAATGTAATAATCATAATACATTATTGTAACTAGTACATGTAACATGTAACTGTATACTTCTAGAGAACTCATAAGGGACTGATTATGTACATGACCTGTTTCACACATCGATTATGCAGTTCAGTATCATTTCTGGGGAAATTATGTATCTGCCTCATATTCTGTTTGACCCCTCTGTCTCTGTTTGTTTGTCCTCCTCTCTGTCAGTTGTTCCCAGAGTGTTGAGCTTCAGTTCTGTAACACGTTCCAGATAGGGGATGTAGAGTCTGAATGCACTGGGTCACCCAGGTACAAATCAATTAGCATCCTTCCCTTCCAACATGATGTATTTCCGTGTCCTCACCTTGTAGCTCTTACTCACTCACAGCCTCCTGTGTGCTGCTTTCACCTAACACAGACAAACCCTGCCTTTGTCCTTTGTCAACTCCAACATTTTTGAGTGATTACAGTGTCATACAGTTACTCTCAGCCCCCTCTATACCAAATAAGTGATCCCCCCCCAGGAGTTTTGGGGCCGTTTGTATCAATCGCCTCAGAGCAGGAGTGCTGACCTTTTAGATTACAGTGAATTTGGGCTGTGACGGTAATTGAATAACCGTGTAACTGATGGTTATGCATTAGGACCGTCAGGAAAATAAAATAACCATCAAAACCATTTAAATAGGCCTACATTTATTTTTGAAGAAAAACAGTGTTGTATTCACTTTATATTAATGTAAATAAACTTGATCTAATAATGCAAGTGTTTACTAATGATTAAAAGCAATGGTTTAGCTAACTTAGTCTGTCAATTAAACTTTCTACATTTAGTCTTTCCAACTGTTCTTTGATGCGTCAGCAGCTAATCCACTTGATGTGCAGGGGTGAAAAAGTGCTAGTCTATAGGGTCTTTCTTTAATACAATGCACATTTTCATTGCTTGCTAGTAAATAAATAAATTGGTCTTCTTTAAAAAAATGTTGCATGCGTTTGACTATTCATTAATTATTCGACAGCAGTCAAGAAGGTTGTTCTGGCTCTGAAGCCTATATTGTGCTAATGTGTATCAAATGGACCATGGCATCTCCAACCTGGCATTGTATAATCTGATACAGAATATTTTCTTCATTTATAGACTAATCAATGCTGATAAATTGGCTATGGACATGTTGGGTGTATTTGTTTCTATTTTAATGACTGTACATTTCATCTTCATACGATTCGACAGCTGGCTCTCTCCCCTTCATACTTTCCTTGTCAATTTACTACTTTACAACCTACTATCGGAAAGCTTAAGGTAGGCCTAGGTTTGTTAAAACCTCTTACAGCTACTTTTTCAATTTCCGCCTGAAGACATACCCAAATCTAACTGCCTGTAGCTCAGGCCCAGAACCAAGGATATGCATATTATTGGTTTCATTTGAAAGAAAACACTCTGAAGTTTGTGTAAATGTGACTTGAATGTAGGAGAATATAACACAATAGATCTGATTTAGATGATACAATGAAAAACACCATACATTTCTTTATTTTTATTGTTTTATCATCATCTTTAAAATGAACAAGACAAAACAAACATTCAGATAGGATGATGGCGACAATTTCAGTGAAAAACAAAAGAGGGCAACAGTACTTACACACACACACACACACACACACACACACAGTTTCAGAATGATAACTTCAAAATGAGTGTGCTACATGACATTTATCATGAAGTCACCCAGGTGTCCCACACAAGTAGCCCAAATGTACCCAAGTGGCCAAATTGGTGAAGTTATACATTTGGAATGGAATAACTATATACAAAATACCAAAATAGTATTCTAACACCCCCCCAAAAATGGAGAAAAACATGAACAAAAAAAATATACATTTACAAAATAACACTTTCAATATTTGGAAGACCCTCAGTCATCTACACAATATTGTGCTGCTGATGCCAGGTGCCATCGCAGTCTCTTTCTGCTGTAAAGCAGAGGGTCACCAAGCATGTGGTGCAGGTGATGGGGGACTTCATTTTGCAAAGAACACAGCGACACCTCCATGCTGTGCCCTTTTGGCCCTGAGGCACATCCATGCCTGCAGAAATACATTTGGGAAGATGAACACCACTTGTGGCAGGAGCAGAAGGGACAGAGGTAGAGGGGCCAGAACATGGTGCAGTGGTGCTGTGGTGCTGTAGCCAGCAAGCTCCATGATGACCAGCTCTCTGAAGGCTAGCTGTGAGATAGGGGGCTTTCAACAGCCATTTCAATAGCCATTTCCTTGTGTAGGTTGAATGCATTCACCACAGCAATGTCAATGAAATGATAGAAGAAAGTCTTGTACCATTTCATCATCTTATGGAGAACATTGTAATAGCCTATCAGCGCATCTGACAGGTCCACACCTCCCATGCTCTTGTTGTAGTCCTTTTTTGCAGTTGGAATGGGGACATTTTTTGAGGTCCATGACACAGTAGCGCTGAGACAACAGGTGTCCGGCTGGATGAACCAGCTTCAGTGGGGGATGGACACCTTGGCACTGGGGGCTCCCATTCGGGGTCAGTGTCACTGTGAAAGAAAATGTTCAGTTAGAATAGTTTCACATATGAGCCCTATATCAACAGGTATAATAAACAGATATACTGTATATAGAGTACAGGGAACATCAGGTTGAATATATTATTATAGACATGCTAGATCTACTGTCTCATTTATATTATGACAGACCAGCTAGATCTACTGTCTTTATTATATTACAACAGACCAGCTGTATCTACTGTCTCCATTTCACTTTGGCCATTGTTGTGGGCCTGTCTCCCCCTCAACAGCCTCAAATAGGCTATTTCATGAGGGGTGGGGTAAGGTGGAGCGGCAGACACACGCATCTCGGTCATGCTCCCTCTAATCCACAATATGTATATATACACACACAAACATAGGCTATGGGTCATACACATACAGTACATACAAACATACCCCACCCACAATGTATAGCCAACGTGTACTTTACACATTTCATTACATTTTTATATATTGCTACTAAAAATGTTAAAAAATCACAAAAAATATTTTATATTATTCATTTCAAACAACGGCATTAGCATGAGAAGAACTTACCAGTCCAAAACGATGTCCTCTCCGTTCAAAAAATATTCCTCCCTTTGGGAATCGCTAAAAGAATCATCCTCCAACAATCTCTGTCTCACTTTCCCGATCAATTTCCTCTAAAATTGTGTGTACATCTGTATATCTAGACTTAGATGTAGCTTTCCATGACTTAGTCACCATACTGATTGATATATAAACAGCTGAAGATGCGCTTTACCAAAATAATGCTGTGCGTAACATGCGTGGCTCCTTCTGGTATGAATCTTCAATGGCGAATGACCCCCTTTACGCCAGAGTTTACTACATGGGTTGGTCTTCCAACACATAAACATTACATATTGCCATTTACCTCAGCTCATTGGCTATCTACCCAGCTAGATTTCAAGACGATCGGTGGTCATTGGGTTAAAATACAGTCAATCAACGAAACAGCGGGCAAATCATTGACGCACAATGATGTCATTACTTGTTGTCTTCAAATCGGTTTCTTTCAATCAATACGTCCCGCAAAATGACCCATCATGTTTGGTTGTATTACAAACAAACCAGTTGATTGCAATGAAACCAAACATGACTGGATAAAGTCCCGTTTAGTATGTGTATTTACATCGAATGTGTCGTCGAAAATGGAATGAGACGGAATTCACGACACAAGCGGTTCACAAAATGTTTGGTGTTAGGCTAAAAAATGGATTTCATCAAACAAAAGGCCATTCATTGTGTAACAATGAGCATTGGGATTGCAAACAGAGGAAGATCGTCAAAGGTAAACTATTTATTTTATTGCAATTTGTGATTTTGTTACGTCTGTGCTGGTTGAAAAAGTTTTTTAATGGGGCTTTGTTCTCAGATAATCACATCGTATTCTTTCGCAGTAAATCCTTTTTTAAATCTGACAACGCAGTTGGATTAGCAAGATTCTAGGCTTTCGACCCATGTGAGACACTTGTATTTTCATGAATGTTTAATATGACTATTTATATTGTAATGCTCCGGGTGTCGTGGGTGTGAAGTCAAATGCAGGAGACAGAGTTCAATGCTGTGCGTCTTTTAATAGCACCAACGCACCACAGGGTGTTCACAAAAGTTACGTTCCCAAAACACAGGGAATCAAAAAATACAATGGAAAAATACACGACCAGGCACTAACACGTACCTTGACAACAGAGCCGAAGGTTACAATGAAATAATCCCGCACAACAACCAGGCGGGCCGGCTGACTAATAAAGACAAACTAATTAACGTAAAACAGGTGCTACCACTAAACATACAAGGAGGTGGAGGAAAAACAATCAGTGGCAGCTAATAGGCCGGTGACGACGACCGCCGAGCTCCACCCGCCCGGGAAGGGGAAACACCCTCGGTCGAACTCGTGACAGTACCCTCCCCCTGACGCATGGCTCCCGCAGCGCACCGACACCGGCCTTCGAGGTCGCCCGGAGGACGAGGCGCAGGGCGATCCGGATGGAGGCGATGGAAATCCTCAACATGGATGGATGCAAGATGTCCTCATCGGTACCCAGCACCTCTCCTCCGGACCGTACCCCTCCCAGTCCACGAGGTACTGCAGGCTCCTCACCCGGCGTCTCGAGTCCAGAATGGCCCGGATCGTGTATGCCGGGGACCCCTCGATGTCCAGAGGGGGGGGGGGGCCTCCGGCACCTCACTGTCCTGCAGGGGACCAGCTACCACCGGCCTGAGGAGAGACACATGAAACGAGGGGTTAATACGATAATAGGACGGGAATTGTAATCGATAACACACCTCGTTTATTCTCCTCAGGACTTTAAAGGGCCCAACACACTGCGGACCCAGCTTCCGGCAGGGCAAGCGGAGAGGTAGGTTTCGGGTCGAGAGCCAGACCCTGTAACCCGGTACAAACACGGGGGCCTCACTGCGGTGGCGGTCAGCACTCCTCTTCTGCCGTCCACTCGCTTGTCGTAGAGAATCCTGGACGTCCCTCCAGGTCTCCTTGGAGCGCTGTACCCATTCCTCCACCGCAGGTGCCTCGGTCTGGCTCGGATGCCATGGTGCCAGGACCGGCTGGTACACCAACACACACTGAAAAGGGGACACGTTAGTAGAGGAGTGGCGTAATGAGTTCTGAGCCATCTCAGCCCAGGGAATGTATCGTGCCCACTCCCCTGGCCGATCCTGGCAATACGACCGCAGAAACCTACCCACCTCCTGGTTCATTCTCTCCACCTGCCCATTACTCTCGGGGTGATAACCGGAGGTCAGGCTGACACAGACCCCCAAACGTTCCATGAACGCTCTCCATACCCGAGACGTGAATTGGGGGCCCCGATCAGAAACGATGTCCTCCGGCACCCCGTAGTGCCGAAAGACATGGGTGAATAATGCCTCCGCAGTCCGTAGGGCTGTAGGGATACCGGGCAACGGGAGGAGACGGCAGGACTTAGAGAAACGATCCACAATCACTAGAACCGTGGTGTTCGCCTGAGACGGCGGAAGATCGGTCAGGAAATCTATGGACAGATGTGACCATGGCCACTGTGGAACGGGGAGGGGTTCTAGCTTCCCTCTAGGAAGGTGCCTAGGAGCCTTACTCTGAGCGCATACTGAACAGGAGGAGACATAACCCTTAACGTCCTTAGCCAACGTAGGCCACCAATACCTCCTCTGAAGGCTCCCCACTGTCCTCGTCACCCCAGGGTGACCCGAGGAGGGTAGGACATGAGCCCACCGAATCAGTTTGTCCCGAACACAAAAGCGGCACGTACGTTCGCCCCCACTGGACACTGGGGAGGCGCGGGTTCAGACCGTAACGCCCGCTCGATGTCCGAGTCCACCTCCCATACCACTGGGGCTACCAGCTTTGAGGCGGGAAGGATGGGAGTAGGTTCGGTGGACCCATCCTCCGTGTCGTAAAGGCGGGACAGTGCGTCAGCCTTCACGTTCTGGGAGCCCGGTCTATAAGACAAAGTAAACCGGAAACGGGTGAAGAACATGGCCCACCTTGCCTGACGTGGGTTAAGTCTCCTCGCTGCCCGAATATACTCCAGATTCTGGTGGTCAGTCCAGATGAGAAAAGGGTGCTTAGCCCCTCAAACCAGTGTCTCCACACCTTCAGAGCTCTAACCACCGCTAGCAACTCCCGGTCCCCACATCATAGTTACGCTCCGCTGGGCTGAGCTTCCTTGAGAAGAAAGCGCAGGGGCGGAGTTTTGGTGGCGTACCCAGCGCTGTGATAGCACGGCACCCACCCCAGCCTCGGACGCGTCCACCTCCACTATGAATGCTAGAGAGGGGTCCGGATGCGCCAACACGGGCGCATCAGTGAACAGCGCCTTCAACTTGTTGAATGCTCCATCCGCCTCTGCTGACCACTGCAAACGCACCGGCCCCCTTCAGCAGTGAGGTAATGGGAGCCGCTATCTGGCCAAAACCCGGATAAACCTCCGGTAGTAGTTGGCAAAACCCAAAAAACCGCTGCACCTCCTTTACCGTGGTCGGAGTCGGCCAATTACGCACGGCCCTAATGCGGTCACCCTCCATCACTACCCCGAGGTGGAAATGCGATATCCCAGAAAAGAGACGGCTCGTTTAGAGAACACACATTTCTCAGCCTTGACGTATAGGTCATGCTCCAGCAGTCTACCAAGCACCTTGCGCGGTGTGAGTGGCCGAGTAGATCAGAATGTCATCGATATAAACAACCACTCCCTGCCCACACAGGTCCTTGAGAATCTCGTCTACAAAAGATTGAAAAACGTCTGGAGCGTTTTTTAACCCATACGGCATGACGAGGTACTCATAGTGGCCGGATGTAGTACTAAATGCGGTTTTCCACTCGTCTCCCTTCCGAATACGCACCAGACTATATGCGCTCCTGAGATCCAGTTTTGTGAAGAACTGCACTCCGTGGAGCGATTCCACCGCCGTAGCGATGAGAGGTAGAGGGTAACTATACCCCACTGTGATGGCGTTTAGACCTCTATAATCGATACACGGATGCAAACCTCCCTCCTTTTTCCTCACAAAAAGAAACTTGAGGAGACGGGTGAATTGGAGGGCCGAATGTAACCCTGTCCCAGCGACTCCGTGACATATGTCTCCATTGCCAACGTCTCCTCCTGGGACAGCGGGTACACGTGACTCTTGGGAAGTGCAGCGTCTACCTGGAGATCTATCTTACAATCCCTTCCCGGTCGATAAGGTGGTAATTTAGTCGCTTTCACTTTACTGAAAGCGATTGCCAAATCAGCATACTCGAGGGGAATGCACACCGTGGAACCCTGGTCTGGACTCTCCACCGACGTGGCACCGATGGAAACTCCCAAACACCGCCTGAATTGAAAAAGTGAAGGAAAAAGGTTAAGACAAACATGTGGCCAACAAGGGGTTCTGGGTGAGTTTGATGCTGACTCACCTGGGGTGACCGAGAAGCGTTCCGCCTGCCATCTCTACTCCCAGACGGACCCCCAGCACCGATCAGACGTGTGTCCTCTCCGACCACAGTTGGAATGGGAGCAGAGGGCTGGGTGGTGGAACGCACAGAACCCTCTCTGAACGCCTGCGGGCAGCCAGCAGATTATCAAATCAAATCAAATTTATTTATATAGCCCTTCGTACATCAGCTGATATCTCAAAGTGCTGTACAGAAACCCAGCCTAAAACCCCAAACAGCAAACAATGCAGGTGTAAAAGCACAGTGGCTAGGAAAAACTCCTAGAAAGGCCAAAACCTAGGAAGAAACCTAGAGAGGAACCGGGCTATGTGGGGTGGCCAGTCCTCTTCTGGCTGTGCCGGGTAGAGATTATAACAGAACATGACCAAGATGTTCAAATGTTCATAAATGACCAGCATGGTCGAATAATAATAAGGCAGAACAGTTGAAACTGGAGCAGCAGCACAGTCAGGTGGACTGGGGACAGCAAGGAGCCTTCATGTCAGGTAGTCCTGGGGCACGGTCCTAGGGCTCAGGTCAGTTGAAACTGGAGCAGGAGCATGGCCAGGTGGACTGGGGACAGCAAGGAGTCCTCATGTCAGGTAGTCCTGGGACATGGTCCTAGGGCTCAGGTCCTCCGAGAGAGAGAAAGAAAGAGAGAAGGAGAGAATTAGAGAACGCACACTTAGATTCACACAGGACACCGAATAGGACAGGAGAAGTACTCCAGATATAACAAACTGACCCTAGCCCCCGACACATAAACTACTGCAGCATAAATACTGGAGGCTGAGACAGGAGGGGTCAGGAGACACTGTGGCCCCATCCGAGGACACCCCGGACAGGGCCAAACAGGAAGGATATAACCCCACCCACTTTGCCAAAGCACATCCCCCACACCACTAGAGGGATATCTTCAACCACCAACTTACCATCCTGAGACAAGGCTGAGTATAGCCCACAAAGATCTCCGCCACGGTACAACCCAAGGGGGGCAACCCAGACAGGCCGACCACAACAGTGAATCAACCCACCCAGGTGACGCACCCCCCAGGGACGGCACGAGAGAGCCCCAGCAAGCCAGTGACTCAGCCCCGTAACAGGGTTAGAGGCAGAGAATCCCAGTGGAAAGAGGGGAACCGGCCAGGCAGAGACAGCAAGGGCGGTTCGTTGCTCCAGAGCCTTTCCGTTCACCTTCCCACTCCTGGGCCAGACTACACTCAATCATATGACCCACTGAAGAGATGAGTCTTCAGTAAAGACTTAAAGGTTGAGACCGAGTTTGCGTCTCTGACATGGGTAGGCAGACCGTTCCATAAAAATGGAGCTCTATAGGAGAAAGCCCTGCCTCCAGCTGTTTGCTTAGAAATTCTAGGGACAATTAGGAGGCCTGCGTCTTGTGACCGTAGCGTACGTGTAGGTATGTACGGCAGGACCAAATCAGAGAGGTAGGTAGGAGCAAGCCCATGTAATGCTTTGTAGGTTAGCAGTAAAACCTTGAAATCAGCCCTTGCTTTGACAGGAAGCCAGTGTAGAGGCTAGCACTGGAGTAATATGATCAAATTTTTTGGTTCTAGTCAGGATTCTAGCAGCCGTATTTAGCACTAACTGAAGTTTATTTAGTGCTTTATCCGGGTAGCCGGAAAATAGAGCATTGCAGTAGTCTAACCTAGAAGTGACAAAAGCATGGATTAATTTTTCTGCATCATTTTTGGACAGAAAGTTTCTGATTTTTGCAATGTTACGTAGATGGAAAAAAAGCTGTCCTTGAAATGGTCTTGATATGTTCTTCAAAAAGAGAGATCAGGGTCCAGAGTAACGCCGAGGTCCTTCACAGTTTTATTTGAGACGACTGTACAACCATTAAGATTAATTGTCAGATTCAACAGAAGATCTCTTTGTTTCTTGGGACCTAGAACAAGCATCTCTGTTTTGTCCGAGTTTAATAGTAGAAAGTTTGCAGCCATCCACTTCCTTATGTCTGAAACACATGCTTCTAGCGAGGGCAATTTTGGGGCTTCACCATGTTTCATTGAAATGTACAGCTGTGTGTCATCCGCATAGCAGTGAAAGTTTACATTATGTTTTCGAATAACATCCCCAAGAGGTAAAATATATAGTGAAAACAATAGTGGTCCTAAAACAGAACCTTGAGGAACACCGAAATGTACAGTTGATTTGTCAGAGGACAAACCATTCACAGAGACAAACTGATATCTTTCCGACAGATAAGACCTAAACCAGGCCAGAACATGTCCGTGTAGACCAATTTGGGTTTCCAATCTCTCCAAAGAATGTGGTGATCGATGGTATCAAAAGCAGCACTAAGGTCTAGGAGCACGAGGACAGATGCAGAGCCTCGGTCCGATGCCATTAAAATGTCATTTACCACCTTCACAAGTGCCGTCTCAGTGCTATGATGGGGTCTAAAACCAGACTGAAGCATTTCGTATACATTGTTTGTCTTCAGGAAGGCAGTTAGTTGCTGCGCAACAGCCTTCTCTAAAATCTTTGAGAGGAATGGAAGATTCGATATAGGCCGATAGTTTTTTATATTTTCTGGGTCAAGGTTTGGCTTTTTCAAGAGAGGCTTTATTACTGCCACTTTTAGTGAGTTTGGTACACATCCAGTGGATAGAGAGCCGTTTATTATGTTCAACATAGGAGGGCCAAGCACAGGAAGCAGCTCTTTCAGTAGTTTAGTTGGGATAGGGTCCAGTATACAGCTTGAAGGTTTAGAGGCCATGATTATTTTCATCATTGTGTCAAGAGATATAGTACTAAAACACTTGAGCGTCTCTCTTGATCCTAGGTCCTGGCAGAGTTGTGCAGACTCAGGACAACTGAGGTTTGGAGGAATACGCAGGTTTAAAGAGGAGTCCGTAATTTGCTTTCTAATAATCATAATCTTTTCCTCAAAGAAGTTCATGAATTTATCACTGCTAAAGTGAAAGTCATCCTCTCTTGGGGAATGCTGCTTTTTAGTTAGCTTTGCCACAGTATCAAAAAGGAATTTCGGATTGTTCTTATTTTCCTCAATTAAGTTAGAAAAATAGGACGATCGAGCAGCAGTAAGGGCTCTTCGGTACTGCACGGTACCGTCCTTCCAAGCTAGTCGGAAGACTTCCAGTTTGGTGTGGCGCCATTTCCGTTCCAATTTTCTGGAAGCTTGCTTCAGAGCTCGGGTATTTTCTGTGTACCAGGAGCTAGTTTCTTATGAGACATTTTTTTAGTTTTTAGGGGTGCAACTGCATCTAGGGTATTGCGCAAGGTTAAATTGAGATCCTCAGTTAGGTGGTTAACGGATTTTTGTCCTCTGGCGTCCTTGGGTAGGCAGAGGGAGTCTGGAAGGGCATCAAGGAATCTTTGTGTTGTCTGTGAATTTATAGCACGACTTTTGATGTTCCTTGGTTGGGGTCTGAGCAGATTATTTGTTGCAATTGCAAAACGTAATAAAATGGTGGTCCGATAGTCCAGGATTATGAGGAAAAACATTAAGATCCACAACATTTATTCCATGGGACAAAACTAGGTCCAGCGTATGACTGTGACAGTGAGTGGGTCCAGAGACATGTTGGACAAAACCCACTGAGTCGATGATGGCTCCAAAAGCCTTTTGGAGTGGGTCTGTGGACTTTTCCATGTGAATATTAAAGTCACCAAAGATTAGAATATTATCTGCAATGACTACAAGGTCTGATAGGAATTCAGGGAACTCAGTGAGAAACGCTGTATATGGCCCAGGAGGCCTGTAAACAGTAGCTATAAAAAGTGATTGAGTAGGCTGCATAGATTTCATGACTAGAAGCTCAAAAGACGAAAACGTCATTTTTTTTTTTTTTTTTTTTTGTAAATTGAAATTTGCTATCGTAAATGTTAGCAACACCTCCGCCTTTGCGGGATGCACGGGGATATGGTCACTAGTGTAGCCAGGAGGTGAGGCCTCATTTAACACAGTAAATTCATCAGGCTTAAGCCATGTTTCAGTCAGGCCAATCACATCAAGATTATGATCAGTGATTAGTTCATTGACTATAATTGCCTTTGAAGTAAGGGATCTAACATTAAGTAGCCCTATTTTGAGATGTGAGGTATCATGATCTCTTTCAGTAATGACAGGAATGGAGGTGGTCTTTATCCTAGTGAGATTGCTAAGGCGAACACCGCCATGTTTAGTTTTTGCCCAACCTAGGTCGAGGCACAGACACGGTCTCAATGGTGATAGCTGAGCTGACTACACTGACTATGCTAGTGGCAGACTCCACTATGCTGGCAGGCTGGCTAATAGCCTGCTGCCTGGCCTGCACCCTATTTCATTGTGGAGCTAGAGGAGTTAGAGCCCTGTCTATGTTGGCAGATAAGATGAGAGCACCCCTCCAGCTAGGATGGAGTCCGTCACTCCTCAGCAGGTCAGGCTTGGTCCTGTTTGTGGGTGAGTCCCAGAAAGAGGGCCAATTATCTACAAATTCTATCTTTTGGGAGGGGCAGAAAACAGTTTTCAACCAGCGATTGAGTTGTGAGACTCTGCTGTAGAGCTCATCACTCCCCTAACTGGGAGGGGGCCAGAGACAATTACTCGATGCCGACACATCTTTCTAGCTGATATGCACTCTGAAGCTATGTTGCGCTTGGTGATCTCTGACTGTTTCATCCTAACATCGTTGGTGCCGACGTGGATAACAATATCTCTATACTCTCTACACTCGCCAGTTTTAGCTTTAGCCAGCACCATCTTCAGATTAGCCTTAACGTCGGTAGCCCTGCCCCGGGTAAACAGTGTATGATCGCTGGATGATTCGCTTTAAGTCTAATACTGCGGGTAATGGAGTCGCCAATGACTAGAGTTTTCAATTTGTCAGAGCTAATGGTGGGAAGCTTCGGCGTCTCAGACCCCGTAACGGGAGGAGTAGAGACCAGAGAAGACTCGGCCTCTGACACCGACCCGCTGCTTAATGGGGAATGGACATGTCAATCAGTTGATCCAGTGACAGAGTGGTGACCTGACACGCTAGCTCCCGGCGGACGTCCTCTCGGAGACTACACCTGTAGTGGTCCATAAGGGCCCTGTCGTTCCACCCAGATCCGGCTGCCAAGGTCCGGAACTCCAGCGCGTAATCCTGGGCGCTCCTCTTCTCCTGCCTGAGATTAAATAGTTGTTCTCCCACCGCTCGGCCATCTAGAGGGTGATCAAACACGGCACGGAAGCGGCAGGAAAACTCTGTGTAGTGCTCCCGCGCTGAGTCTGGGCCATTCCAGACTGCGTTCGCCCACTCCAGAGCATGACCCGTGAGGCAGGAGATGAGGACACTCACCCTCTCTGCTCCTGAGGGAGTGGGTCTGATGGTGGCCAGGTATAGCTCCAGCTGAAGCAAAACCCCCTGGCAACCCGCTGCCGCTCCATCATAGGCCCCGATAGCGTCAAACGGAGGGTGCTGGAGTCGGGAGATGGGAGTCCGGAACCGTGGGTGCCGAAGGTGGAGAGAGGAGACCCTCTCCCATCTGTCCATTCTCTCCATCACTTGATCCATCGCGGATCCGATCCGATGGAGAACGGTGGTGTGGTGGAGAACCCGTTCCTCCATCGATGGGAGAGGGTTGGCTGCTGCCCCTGCTGACTCCATTTGATTTTTAGGTGCGGGATTCTGTAATGCTCCGGGTGTCGTGGGTGTGAAGTCAAATGCAGGAGACAGAGTTCAATGCTGTGCGTCTTTTAATAGCACCAACGCATCACAGGGTGTTCACAAAAGTTACGTTCCCAAAACACAGGGAATCAAAAAATACAATGGAAAAATACACGACCAGGCACTAACACGTACCTTGACAACAGAGCCGAAGGTTACAATGAAATAATCCCGCACAACAACCAGGCGGGCCGGCTGACTAATAAAGACAAACTAATTAACGTAAAACAGGTGCTACCACTAAACATACAAGGAGGTGGAGGAAAAACAATCAGTGGCAGCTAATAGGCCGGTGACGACGACCGCCGAGCTCCACCCGCCCGGGAAGGGGAAACACCCTCGGTCGAACTCGTGACATATATAGCGATCACCGTATGTTGTCGAATTTAATCCCGCTAATGGGTTCGGTGCGCAGAGAGGTTAATAGAATTTAAGAAAAGGATAAATATTTGCTCTTGTGTCTGCCATACACTGGTGGTTGACAGATCCTTTTACAGGTTTGTGCATGTGTGAGTTCACAAATTCTCTCTATAGGCTAATTTGTCCATTCAGAAGTAGTCTGTCTGGACTTCATCTCTTTAACATTTCTAGTGCAGGCGTTCCGCTAGCGGAACCCCTCGACAACATTCCGCTGAAAAGGCAGCGTGCGAAATTAAAAAATATTTTTTTGAAATATGTAACTTTCACACTTTAACAAGTCCAATACAGCAAATGAAAGATAAACATCTTCTTAATCTACCCATCATGTCCGATTTCAAAAATGCTTCACAGCTAAAGCACAACATATGATTATGTCATAGCCAAGTCGAAAAAACACACAGCCATTTTTCCAGCCAAAGATAGGAGTCATAAAGCAGAAATATAGATAAATTGAATCACTAACCTTTGATGATCTTCATCACATGATAAATGTAAATGTAATGTTACACAATACATGTATGTTTTGTTCGATAATGTGCATACTTATATCCAAAATCTCAGTTTACATTGGCGCCTTACGTGCAGTAATGTTTTGATTCCAAAACATCCAGTGTGTCACGTTCTGACCTTTATTTCCTGTGTTTTGTATTTAGTTAGTATGGTCAGGGCGTGAGTTGGGTGGGCAGTCTATGTTTGTTTTTCTATGATTTGGGTATTTCTATGTTTCGGCCTAGTATGGTTCGCAATCAGAGGCAGGTGTCATTAGTTGTCTCTGATTGAGAATCATACTTAGGTAGCCTGGGTTTCACTGTGTGTTGGTGGGTGATTGTTCCTGTCTCTGTCTTTGTACC
This sequence comes from Oncorhynchus keta, assembly GCF_023373465.1. Taxonomy (NCBI): domain Eukaryota; kingdom Metazoa; phylum Chordata; class Actinopteri; order Salmoniformes; family Salmonidae; genus Oncorhynchus; species Oncorhynchus keta. The sequence goes on from NC_068428.1 coordinate 24,654,679, forward strand.
AGATAGGACTGTTTTGAGTTTTCACATTTCTTGTTTTTTGTAGTCAGTTGTTCATGTGTACCTTAACGCATTAAAAAGAATCATGGACACTTACCACGCCGCGTATTGGTCCTCTGATCCGTTTCGCCTCTCCTCTTCGGAAGAAGAGGAGGAAATTCATTACACAGTGATTTTGCAGAAATACTCATAATAAACATTGATAAAAGAAACAAGTGTTATTCACAGAATTAAAGATAGACTTCTCCTTAATTCAACCGCTGTGTCAGATATTTAAAAAACTTTACGGAAAAAGCATAATCTGAGAATGGCGCTCAGAGCCCAAAACAGCTAGAGGAATATCCGCCATTTTGGAATAAACAAAGTTAGAAACAACACCATAAATATTCACTTACCTTTGATGATCTTCATCAGAAGGCACTCCCAGGAATCCCAGGTCGACAATAAATGACTGATTTGTTCCATAAAGTCCAAATAGCCACTTGTTGTTAGCGTGTTCAGCCCAGTAATCCATCTTCATGAGGCACGAGCATTTCGTCCAGACAAAAACTCGAAAAGTCTCATTACAGCCCTTTAGAAACATGTCAAACGATGCATGGAATCAATCGTTAGGATGTTTTTAACATCTCTCCAACCGGAGAATTCCTTTGTCTTCAGAGAAGCATTGGAACGAGAGTTAACTCTGTCGGGAGCGCGCGTCATGAGACCGAGACCCCTCCTTCATAGTAGAATCCTCAAACCAGTTTCTAAAGACGGTTGACATCTAGTGGAAGCTATAGGAAGTGCAACTTTATCCATATCTCAATGTGTAATCGGTAGGCCAAACTTTGAAAATCTACAAACCTCAGATGTCCCACATCCTGGTTAGATTTTTCTCAGGTTTTCGCCTGCCATATGAGTTCTGTTATACTCACAGACATCATTCAAACAGTTTTAGAAACTTCAGAGTGTTTTCTATCCAATACTAATAATAATATGTATATACTAGCATTTGGGACAGAGAAGGAGGCAGTTCACACTGGGCACGCTATTCATCCAAAAGTGAAAATGCTTCCTCCTATCCCAAAAAGGTTAATAGGAATCAAATGCTCCTGTCATGATGTAATCTTGTAAAAGGCCTGTTTTTAGTAGTTTAGGCTACATTATCTCTCTCCTTACTGCATCCTCTCTTTTAAGAACATATGCCAATGCCACTGCCATCAAATGACCACAGCAGCGGGTTTTGTGATGTCAGGCGACAATTTCGGGAAAAATGGGAGGAAACCCATCTGAATTAGTGTGAATGGTTTTGTGTTTCGAAATAGGATCCATATTTAAAATAATTATATGCAGAAAAGCCAACAGACAAGGATGGCATATTTCTTGATTTTGACTCTTCTTAAGGATGTAGCAGAATACAGTTCCCTGGCAGGAACATCACTCAACGGAGTTTCAGAGCGCCACCTATAGTTTTTGATAAAACTCAAACTGTCATTAAACTTTCATTAAAATACACATTCAAGGTAGTGAATTAAAGCTACACTCGTTGTGAATCTATCCACCAAGTCAGATTTGTAAAATGCTTTTCGGCGAAAGCATGAGAAGCTATTATCTGATAGCATGTAACACCCCAAAAGACCCGCAGGGGACGTAAACAAAATAATTAGCATAGTCGGCGCTACACAAACCGCACAAATAAAATATAAAACATTCATTACCTTTGACCATCTTCTTTGTTGGCACTCCTAGATGTCCCATAATCACTATCGGGTCTTTTTTTCGATTAAATCGGTCCATATATAGCCTAGATATCGATCTATGAAGAGTGTGTGATCAACGAAAAAAATATCTTTTTTTAACGTAACGTCATTTTTTAAAATTAAGAAAGTCGACGATAAACTTTCACAAAACACTTCTAAATACTTTTGTAATGCAACTTTAGGTATTAGTAAACGTTAATAAGCGATCAAATTGTTCACGAGGCGAATTATATTCTATAGCTGTGCGTCTGAAAATAATGTCCGGGTAAATCTCAACCAAAATATCCGGTCAGAGACCGGAAGAACTGCTCTGCCCTGTGTCTGTTTGACCAAGAAAAAAATAGTAGGCAAATGACAAGACTGTTGACATCGTGTGGAAGCTGTAGGTATTGCAACCTTGGCTCCATTTAATGGGGGTCACTTTTAACAATTGGTTGAAGTTGCGCATGGATATATTTTTCCATTTTCAGTGATCAGATTTTCCTGCACTTTTCGATGAAACGCACATTCTGTTATAGTCACAGCCCGTGATTTAACCAGTTTTAGAAACGTCTGAGTGTTTTCTATCCACACATACTAATCATATGCATATACTATATTCCTGGCATGAGTAGCAGGGCGCTGAAATGTTGCGCGATTTTTAACAAAAAGCTGCGAAAATTCGCAGCAATACAAAAATGCGACAGATCCTCTCCAACCAGACATTTCCTAATTTGTTAATTCATATTTAGTAAGTAATAACCTGAATAATAATAATGAAATGCCACGATAATAACGATGTGTAATGGCTTGTTTCAAATAGGTTTTATTAAGAAGCATATCCACGTAAACAAGTGTCACATGGTGAGGAAACGCTCCTGCCTCTACCAATAATAAACTCTGTATATTGTGACAGGTATTGTGTGAATGTGACCACGTACAACATTGGTACGGTCCAGTTCCAGACGTCCAAAGCGGACTTTCACTTCCGCCGTCCTAGACCTTGAGGAATAGGTGACCAGTATTACTGGGAAAGGCCACGTGGTCATCCCAGTATTCCCATTCCAATCTAACAACGGTGAGTCACATTGTTTCAAGCAGGGATGGAAGACATGACAGATTACTCATTGTACTTTCATATATTTCCTGTGTCACTGGCAATCATGTTGACAGAGTAGAAATTATCTCAGTAGGTGTTGCGTCATATTAGTGTATTCTCTTTGTTCATGATGTACTGTACTGTATTTAATTAACTGTCTATAACAGTCATTTACCTATACTGTGATAGCCCTATCACTTTAGAGATATCTGTCTGCTCTCACAGCCGCCTGTCTGTGTACCATTATACCATATAGTGTTTAGTGTTTACGTCATTGCCACAGTCTGAATCGTGCTGTCCCTAGCCTCACACCAGGCACCTGACACCCTAGAGTAGTGACTCTTTGACTGCGAGGGCCTCCCTCCCATGCACACACACACACTCCCTGATAATGCCATGTTTGCTCAGATAGATGATGATATAGGTTCTTCTGTTTTTCTCTAGTGAGTCTATGACATGACCAGTTTGTTGTCATTGTTATGATGACTATGTGTCTCCTGCTCATATTCTGCCAGTCTCTCTCCCTCTCTGTGTGAACACAGCAGCAGCATGTTGTCTGTCTGTCTGTCTGTCTGTCTGTCTGTCTGTCTGTCTGTCTGTCTGTCTGTCTGTCTGTCTGTCTGTCTGTCTGTCTGTCTGTCTGTCTGTCTGTCAGTCAGTCAGTCAGTCAGTCAGTCAGTCCTAAAATATGCCATGAATCCATTAATAGACTGTTAGCCAGACTGTCAATCACACTCAGACCCAGTCTGGGAGGCACAACTTTCATTATGCAATGTTGTTTTTCTGCTACTTAAACTATAGTGAGGGGCAAGTAAACAACCATTTAGGGTGAATGACCCGTGTTGGGTTGGGCAGGGTATCTCAGAGTTGTTTAATTAGTTATTAGTGAGTTGGTCTGGGGACAAATGGTAGAAAAGTGAAACTGAGGACTAAATATTCAATCTTGCCTGCATATAGATTTGAGCATAAGGCTGTGAAAGTGCTGGGAATATAATAATAATAATAATAATATATGCCATTTAGCAGACGCTTTTATCCAAAGCGACTTACAGTCATGTGTGCATACATTCATAAGACAAACATAAGTCAAGATACTGCATAAGCATTTAGACTGGTTTGATCGATTGTCGTTGTAACTAAAATACCCTGACAGGCAATACCCACACAGACAGCAAAACCCTGACACGTCAAGGCTGCTCTTTCAATCTATGATTCTTCTCACGTTCATCTCTCTGAAAGGGCTAACACAGTTTGCTGACACTTTTCTAATTTTGTTTCTTTGAATTGGAATTTCAATGAAAATCTATATTTGTGTTTTCCCTGTCCAAGCCGCCTCCTGTGGACTCCCCAAGGCAGATGGGAAGCAGAGCCCGGAAGAGGCCAGAGTGACAGGCTCTACCCAGGGAGGAAAGGGCCATGGCCACAGAGACTCCTCACTGACCAACCAGACCCATAACCAGCCTCAGCAGCCTATGGAGACTGTGGTAGCCATGCTGACAGCTTGCCTCTCAACCATCACCCGTATGATAGATTCCTCTGTCACACGCACATACACATCCAAGTCTCGAGCAGACGCCCAATCTCACTCATACACATACTCAGGAGGAGCGGAAGGATAAAGGAGGAGGGGTGAGGGGTGAATATACAGAAGAACTAGTGAATTGTTGTGTTATGATTTCCTCTCCTATCTCTCTACCTGTTAGAGAGGCTCTGAAATTCCACATGATTTATGAGTCCTTACAAACAGTATGGGCAGGGGTGAAAGTAGATTTAATTTCTTCCAGGCATGCTCTTTTTATTGTATTTTTTATGGGCCTAATCATAGAATTATATATAGAATCCCTATTCATTTAAAGTGGAACTGACAATATTTTAGCAACATGAAATCGTATTAAAATCTGTTCAAGGAAGAATAGGACTACAAAGGGAAACCCAGACGCGAGCTGCCCAATGACGCGAGCCTACCAGATGCCTTTTATGCTCGCTTCGAGGCAAGCAACACTGAAGCATGCACGAGAGCACCAGATGTTCTGTATGACTCTGTGATAATGCTCTCGGTAGCCGATGTGAACAACATCTTTAAACAGGTCAACATTCACAAAGCCTCTGGCCAGACGGATTACCAGGACGTATACTCAAAGCACGCACGGAAGAACTGACTTTCTCAACCTCTCCGTGACCGAGTCTGTAATACCTATGTTTCAAGCAGACCAGCATAGTCTCTGTGCCCAAGGTGCCTAAATGATTACCGCCCGTTGCACTCACATCGGTAGCCATGAAGTGTTTGAAAGGCTGGTCATGGCTCATGTCAACAGCATCCTCCCAGACACCCTAGACCCACTCCAATTTTCATACCACCAACAGATCCAGAGATGACGCAATCTCAATCGCACTCCACACTGCCCTTTCTCACCTGGACAAAATGAACACCTATGTGAGAATGCTGTTCATTGACTACAGCTCAGCGTTCAACACCATAGTGCCCACGAAGCTCATCACTAAGCTAAGGACTCTGGGACTAACTAAACATCTCCCTCTGTAACTAGAGCCTAGACGTCCTGACGGACCACCCCCAGGTGTTAAGAGTAGGCAACATTAACATTGACAGGGCTGAAGTGGAGCGGGTCGAGAGTTTAAAGTTCTGTGGTGTACACATCACCAACAAACTAACATGGTTCAAACATACCAAGATAGTCATGAAAATGTTGCGACAAAACCTTTTCCCCCTCAGGAGAATGAAAAGATTTGGCATGGGTCCCCAGACCCTTAAAAGGTTCAACAGCTGCACCATCGAGAGCATCACCACCTGGTATGGCAACTGCTCGGCATCTGACCATAAGGCGCTGCCAGAGGGTAGTGTGAATGGCCCAGTACATCACTGGGGCCAAGCTGTTACGTACGCCTCTAGGAAGAGGGAACGCAACACCCTGCTACAACTCAACCCCCCGTGGAGTGAAAGAGGTATGGGACTGTAGGTGCGAGTAAGGATGACAAAGGCAGGAAGTGGTACCGTTTACAAGGAATTTATTCAGTCACATGGTCATTTTGGGCGAAAGGGGCTGAACGGAATCAAAGCAGAGAAAGTCAATATCAAAGCCCCCTTTCCTACCTTACCTGCCTTCCCACTACTTTCCTAACTTGCACCACCTGGTCCACCCAGGTCTTACCTAATGTGAATATACTACGGGTATATGTACGCCCGCGGGCCTCTTGCCTAAGAACTCCCTTCCCCTTCCCCCTGGGAACAAACGAGACAGAATATTACAAACTATTTCACAACAAAAACAGAACAATCAGCTCTCTTAGCAGCAACCAACATATAACACACTTATCATCAGCCTAATCTCAGCAATCATCTTTCTTCTGAGCAACAGAACACTTGCTTTTATAGCGTCAGAAGGAGTTGGTAATTGAAGACAGCTGTTTCTGACGAGAGGGCGGGGTCAGCTCCAATTAGCAATGGCCGACCAATCAACTGCTTGGGGGAATTTCAGGAAGCCATCCTGAAACACACACATACAAATACGCAAACCACAACACAGAATCTGGGGAACTTAACACAAGCTTTCTGCCATCCAGGACCTATGTAATAGGCGTGTCAGAGGAAAGCCCATTAAATTGTCAGAGACTCCAGTCACCCAAGTTATAGACTGTTGTCTCTGCTACCGCATGGCAAGTGGTACCGGAGCGCCAAGTCTAGGACCAAAAGGCTCCTCAACAGCTTCTAGCCATAAGACTGCTGAACAATTCATAACATTTCCACCAGACAATTTACATTGACACCCCCCCTTTTTGTACACTGCTGCTATTTTCTGTTTGTTTATCAATGCATAGTCACTTCGCCCTCACCTACATGTACAGATTACCTCAACTAGCCTGTACCCCCGCACACTGACTCGGTGCCCCCTGTATATGACCCTGTTATTGTTATTCTTATTGTGTTACTTTTTATTATTACTTTTTATTTTAGTCTACTTGCTAAATATTTTATTCTTCTTAAACTGCACTGTTGGTTAAAGTATTGTATGTAAGCATTCACAGTAAAGTCTACACTTGTTGTATGTTCATGTGCATGTGACAAACAGTTTGATTTTATATTACACCTTTTTTTAACCTTTTCTGATGAGCGAGATCTTAGATATGGTCATTTTCACATTTTCATACATTTATAGAATGTTTGGGAATGATGTATCTTAAGGCATTTGTGAAAATTATATAGAAATATACAGTGGGAAAGCTATCGTTTGGACAATTACTAAACATTGCAGTAAATATAACCTAGTAAAAACACCTGTCTTGTCCAGGACCGGAGTCTACGCAGACCGGTGCGCCATAGCCAATTAGTGCTACTGTAGGCCATTTGCCACACGGGCCTGCCATCATTCACATTGAACTGGACTGTATGTTTACAGACAGTAGCAACAGCGCAACTTTAAATTATTTGTCTCTTGAGCTTCTAGTCATCAAATCTTTGCAGCCTACTCAATCACGTTATATAGCTACTGTTTACAGGCCTCCTGGGCGGTCCTCACTGAGTTCCCTGAATTCCTACCAAAGATTGCTAGATGCCCTTCCAGACTCTACCCAAGGATGTCGCAGTACAGAAATCAGTTAACCACCTAAGTGAGGATCTAAATGTAACCTTGCATAATACCCTAGATGCAGCCGCACCCCTAAAAACAAATAACACAAGAAATTTGCTCCCTGGTATACAGAAAATACCTGAGCCATGAAGCAAGCTTCCAGAAAATTAGAACGGAAACAGCGCTCCACCAAACTGGAAGTCTTCCGACTAGCTTGGAAAGACAGCAAAAGCAGCATTCCCCACTTCACTTCTGCAGGGATGTATTCATTAACTTCTCAGACGAAAAGATCATGATAATGATCACACTCAAATCAAATCCAATTTTATTGGTCACATACATATGCTTAGCAAATGTTATTGTGAGTCTAGCGAAATGCTTGTGCTTCTAGTTCTGACAGTGCAGCAATATCTAACATGTAATCTAGCAATTCCACAACAACTGCCTAATAGTTTGCCCCAAGTGATGCGTTGTGCAGACCGCACCACCCTCTGGAGAGCCTCCTTGAATCAACATATTTTTCTTAAACTCAGTTGTCCAGAGTCTGCACAGAACTGCCAGGACCTAGGATCAATCGAGACACTTACGTTTTTCATGACACATTCACGAAAATAGTAATGGCAACTAAACCTTCCAGCTGCTGAAAGAGCAACTTCCTGTGCTTGACCCTCCTATGTTGAACATAATAAACAATTCCCTATCTTCTGGATGTGTACCGAAGTAATTAAAAGTGGCAGTAATAAAGCCTCTCTTGAAAAAGTCAAACCTTTTCCTGGAAAATGTAAAAAACTGTTGATCTATATCCAAACTCCCATTCTTCTCAACATTTTTTGAAAATTCTGTTGCCATCCTGAAGACAAATAATGTATAGGAAATGCTCCAGTCTGGTCTTAGACCGCATCATAGTACTGAGACTGCACTTATGAAGGTGGTAAATGTGAACGATTGCCCTGATTCTGTCTTTTGTAGCAACATTTGAAATGGTGTTTTTTTACATGGATAAAAATAGAGACTCAGAGCTGTAAAATGGTATATCATACACTACAATTGAGGATCAATGCGAAAGTAATTCCGCTTTGAAATTTTATAAGCTTTTGAGAAAATGGCCCTTGAATGTTTTGGTACACCTACTGAAGCACTCTTGTTTGTCTACACCCATTTAGCATCGTTCACACACTCTTAAGGATTCACATGTTAGGCCATGTGGTAAACACACATTATTTCAAATAAGTCTAAGTTTATTTTTCATATGCACAGGATCCAAAGGTGTTAACACTACAGTGAAGTGGTTACTTGCATAGTAACAATATCAAAAACAGAGTGTCCAGATAAAAATATTTTATGAATTTATCATCATTATTAGATGATGCTTACCCGATCCACTTGTCTAAATTGATGGGTAATATGAAGGAAATGCTATAACCACCCCCAGCCACATTTAGCTAAGTGGATATTGTTTCGATATGTACACATGTTCATGAAATACAATGGATTGCTGTAATCAACCCCAGACACACCTGGCTAATGTTTAGCTAGCTAAGCTAGTAATGTTAGCTAGCAAGCCAGTAAGCAAACGTTCGCTAGCTAGCTAACAGTATGCTTAACTTGCAATAAAAATTAGAAAGGTATATGTGAAAATGTAGCTAGACTCTTACCCGTATACATGGATGAACGCTTCATGGCAGATTGGAACCATTTAACCATTTTGTTTGAAGCTACATCTTGTTTGGCCAGAGTTGTGTCAAGTCACGGTCAGTGGTTCACACTGACCGTGGCGTGTGCAGAAAGTAGTATAGTAATATACCCTAATGAAGACAGCTTGTCTGTCGAAACGTTGGACATAAATATTTTTGCATCTGAGCTCCAAGAGTGTGCGGCTCTCCTTAATTGTTTTAAGTGTGCAGAAAGTAGCCCATCACTTTTTCCAACTAAACTATCGATAGCGACTGCTAAATTCAGGGCATTAATGTTGTTGAGGAAAGTTGCAAAACTAATGGCTAACATTATATCTTTCAAAAACGGCGCGGCAGAAAGGACTGTCAACACATACTGAACAGCTCACGTTATATAGACGGAAGCATGTTACATGGAAGACAAATCCAAACTTATCTCCAGCCCATCCTTTATATAATGGTACGGTTCCTGTCTTTATCCGTGGCTAAACCTGGGTTGTAATTTAAGAATGTTATTCTTATTTATGGATGGAATACAAGTTTGTTATTAAGAAGGCATTTCTGCCCCAAAAACACATTTTATGTTTACGTTCAAATGCCACTCCTGTAAAGTAGTGACGTGCGACATATGCCTAGTTTCCTGATATGAGTCACAAAAGACCTTATAATGGCGTCAGACCAAGGCTCTGTATCTGGCCTTGTGCTCCTAGACCTTAGTGCCGCTTTTGACACCATCGATCACCACATTATTTTGTAGAGATTGGAAACCCTAGATCAGGGGTGTCAAACTCATTTCGCATCGTGGGCCACATACGGCCTAGGGAGATGTCAAGTGGGCCGGACCATTAAAATTATACCATACTCTGCTATAAATAACCAAAATATCATGTCTTTCCTTTGTTTTGGTGTAAAGAAGCACAAGAACATTAGGAAAATATTGAAATTTAATGAACTATCCTTTTACAAAACATTTCATGAAACACCTCATATTTCCTTAGACAAATGTGCAATTTACTTTTATCATTCACAAATATGCATTGCAACTGATCCCACTGATTGTACAAAGGCACAAAACTTTAATTGGTACTGAAAAATATAGTAATGCACTTTAAGATTAAATGAGACTTTTAAAGAAAGGAATTTTTAAACCACTTACACATACGCATATAAAATCTAAATGTAATCCCTGCGTACACCTTACAAACTAAGGAGAGTGATTTTAAATGTGTAATGAAGAAAGTGTTCGCCTGTCCTGTAAATCTGTAAACTTCATACATGAAACATACATACACATACAATACATACTGAAAATTTATGGAGTTGTATGAACAGTAGAATTCTCTTCTCAGTTGTCCTTGCAAGCCGTCATATTTTTCGCTGTGATGAGTCTCGTAGTGGCGTCGAATATTATATTCCTTCAATACCGAAACTTGTTGCAAACACACCAAGCACAAAGGTTTTCCGTGCATCTCTGTAAATAAATAGGACGTGGTCCATTTTTCTTTGAAAATTCTACACTCCTTATCTACTTTTCTCCGTTTGGATAACGACATTTTGGCTAATGAGGGTGTAACTGAGAGGTAGAGACCAAGGTATTAACAACGTCGTAACAAGCAGCAGATGGCGCATTGATACCGTCTGCTGTTTTCAGTCTGTCTCAGTGATGCGGCTTGTCTTCTACGCTGATGGAAAGAGTGCGCCCCTTAGCGGATAATCCATGAATTGCAGCGAATTAAAAATATTAATTCCATGTCTTTTATGCATTTTTTCCACTTTCAAATTATCCTGCGGGCCTGATCGAACCTCCTTGGGGGCCGGTTCCGGCCCGCGGGCCGTATGTTTGACACCCCTGCCCTAGATGGTCTACACGGACAAGTTCTTGCCTGGTTTAGATATTTTCTGTCAGAAAGATATCAGTTCGTCTCTGTGAATGGTTTGTCTGACAAATCAATTGTAAGTTTCAGTGTTCCTCAAGGTTACGTTTTAGGACCACTGTTGTTTTCACTATATATTCTAACTCTTGGCGATGTCATGCGGAAACACAATGTCAACTTTCACTGCTATGCTGACGATACACAGCTGTACATTCCGATGAAACATGGTGAAGCCCCAAAATTGCCTACCCTGGAAGCCTGTGTTTCAGACATAAGGAAGTGGATGGCGGCAAATGTATTACTTTTAAACTCAAACATAACATAGATGCTAGTTCTAGGTCCCAAGAAGCAAAGAGATATGCTGTTTGATCTGACAATTCATCTTGATAGTTGTACAGATGTCTCAAATAAAACTGTGAAGGATCTTGGCCTTACTCTGGACCCTGATATCTCTTTTGACGAACATATCAATAATATTTCAAGGACAGCTTTTTTCCATATTCGGAACATTACAAAATTCTGAAACGTATGCAGAAGAGCTAATCCATGCTTTTGTCACTTCTAGACTACTGCAATTCTATACTCTCTGGCTACCCAGTTAAAGCAGTAAATTAACTTGAGTTAGTGCCAAATGCGACTGATAGAATCTTGACTACAACCCCAAAATTTGATCATATATAGATTTTTACTGCTAACCTACAAAGTATTACACGGTCACAAGACCCAGTCCTCCTTATTTCTAAGCAAACAGCTGGAGGCTTTCTCTTAATAACTCCCAACATTTCTGGGACACTGTAAAGTCCATGGAGAACAAGAACACCTCCTCCCAGCTGCCCACTGCACTGAGGCTAGGTAACACGGTCACCACTGATAAATCCATGATAATCGAAAACTTCAACAAGCATTTCTCAACGGCTGGCCATGCCTTCCTCCTGGCTACTCCTACCTCGGCCAACAGCTCCGCCCCCACCCCCGCAGCTACTCGCCCAAGCCTCCCCAGCTTCTTCTTTACCCAAATCCAGATAGCAGATGTTCTGAAAGAGCTGCAAAACCTAGACCTGTACAAATCAGCTGGTCTTGACAATCTGGACCCTCTATTTCTGAAACTATCCGCCGCCATTGTCGCAACCCCTATTACCAGCCTGTTCAACCTCTCTTTCATATCGTCTGAGATCCCCAAGGATTGGAAAGCTGCCGCAGTCATCCCCCTCTTCAAAGGGGGAGACACCCTGGACCCAAACTGTTACAGACCTATATCCACCCTGCCCTGCCTATCTAAGGTCTTTGAAAGCCTAGTCAACAAACAGATCACTGACCATCTCGAATCCCACCGTACCTTCTCCGCTGTGCAATCTGGTTTCAGAGCCGGTCACGGGTGCACCTCAGCCACGCTCAAGGTACTAAACGATATCATAACCGCCATCGATAACAGGCAGTACTGTGCAGCCGTCTTCATCGACCTGGCCAAGGCTTTCGACCCTGTCAATCAACACATTCTTATCGGCAGACTCAGTAGCCTCGGTTTTTCTAATGACTGCCTTGCCTGGTTCACCAACTACTTTGCAGAGTTCAGTGTGTCAAATCGGAAGACATGTTGTCCGGTCCTCTGGCAGTCTCTATGGGGGTGCCACAGGGTTCAATTCTCGGGGCCGACTCTTTTCTCTGTATATATCAATGATGTTGCTCTTACTGCGGGCGATTCCCTGATCCACCTATACGCAGACGACACCATTCTGTACACTTCTGGCCCTTCCTTGGACACTGTGCTATCTAACCTCCAAATGAGCTTCAATGCCATACAACACTCCTTCCGTGGCCTCCAACTGCTCTTAAACGCTAGTAAAACCAAATGCATGCTTTTCCACCATTCACTGCCTGCACCCGCACGCCCGACTAGCATCACCACTCTAGATGGTTCCGACCGAGAATATGTGGACATCTATAAGTATCTAGGTGTCTGGCTAGACTGTAAACTCTCCTTCCAGACTCATATCAAACATCTCCAATCTAAAATCCAATCTAGAGTCGGCTTTCTATTCCGCAACAAAGCCTCCTTCACTCACGCCGCCAAACTTACTCTAGTAAAACTGACTATCCTACCAATCCTCGACTTCGGCGATGTCATCTACAAAATAGCTTCCAACACTCTACTCAGCAAACTGGATGCAGTTTATCACAGTGCCATCCGTTTTGTTACTAAAGCACCTTATACCACCCACCACTGCGACCTGTATGCTCTAGTCGGCTGGCCCTCGCTACATATTCGTCGCCAGACCCACTGGCTCCAGGTCATCTACAAGTCCATGCTAGGTAAAGCTCCGCCTTATCTCAGTTCACTGGTCACGTTGTTAACACCCACCCGTAGCACGCGCTCCAGCAGGTGTATCTCACTGATCATCCCTAAAGCCAACACCTCATTTGGCCACCTTTTCTTCCAGTTCTCTGCTGCCTGTGACTGGAACGAATTGCAAAATCACTGAAGTTGGAGACTTTTATCTCCCTCACCAACTTTAAACATCTGCTATCTGAGCAGCTAACCGATCGCTGCAGCTGTACATAGTCCATCGGTAAATAGCCCACCCAATTTACCTACCTCATCCCCATACTGTTTTATTTATTTACTTTTCTGCTCTTTTGCATAGCAGTATCTCTACCTGCACATGACCATCTGATCATTTATCACTCCAGTGTTAATCTGCTAAATTGTAATTATTTGCCTACCTCCTCATGCCTTTTGCACACAATGTATATAGACTATTTTTTTCTACTGTGTTATTGACTTTTTTTATTGTTTACTCCATGTGTAACTCTGTGTTGTTGTCTGTTCACACTGTGTCACACACACCCTGACTATAGTTTGCTTTGTATGTTTGTATGTTTTGTTTGGTCAGGGTGTGATCTGAGTGGGCATTCTATGTTACATGTCTAGTTTGTCTATTTCTATGTTTGGCCTGATATGGTTCTCAATCAGAGGCAGGTGTTAGTCATTGTCTCTGATTGGGAACCATATTTAGGTAGCCTGTTTGGTGTTGGGTTTTGTGGGTGATTGTTCCTGTCTCTGTGTTTTTTTCCACCAGATAGGCTGTTTAGGTTTTTTTTCACGTTTATTGTTTTTGTATACTGTTCGTGTTTACATCTTTATTAAAGATGTATACAAGTAACCACGCTGCATTTTGGTCTGCCTCTCCTTCAACTCAAGAAAACCGTTACACATTGCTGTATGCTTTATCTTGGCCAGGTCGCAGTTGTAAATGAGAACTTGTTCTCAACTAGCATACCTGGTTAAATAAAGGTGAAATAAATAAAACTGAAATATTGAGCTCAATTTTCATGGAATGCTCTATCCATGTGAGAGACGCAGACTCGGTCTCGACCTTTAAGTCTTTACTGAAGTAAGGTGAACGGCAAGGCACTGGAATGACGAACTGCCCTTCTCTGCCTCTGACCCTATTACCAGGGCTGAGTCACTGGCTTACTAGTGCTCTTCCGTGCTGTCCCTAGGAGGGGTGCGTCACATTGTGCCAAGCTTTTTTGCTCTATACCCGACTTGAGTGGGTTGAGTCACTGGCGTGATTGTCCGGTCTTGCGTCCCCTTGGGCTTGTGCGGTGGAGGAGATCTTCGTGGGCTATAGTCAGCCTGAGCTCAGGGTAGTAAGTTGGTGTTCTGTTGATATCCCTGGTGTGGGGACTGTGCTTCGGCAAAGTGGGTGGGGTTACAGCCTGCCTGGTTGGCCCTGTCCGGGGGTATCGTTGGACGGGGCCAGAGTGTACCCCGAACCCCCCCGTCTCAGACTCCAGTATCTATGCTGCAATAGTCTGTGTGCCAGGGGCCAGGGTCAGTCTGTTATATCTGGATTATTTCTCCTATCTTATCTGGTGTCCAGTGTGAATTTAATTATGCTCTCTCTAATTCTCTCTCTCTCGACCATGCCTCAGGATTACCTGGCCTGGTGACTCCTGGCTGTCCCCAGTCTACCTGGTCGTGCTCCTGCTCCAGTTTCAACTGTTCTTCTGCCTGCGGCTATAGAACCCTGACCTGTTCACCAGATGTGCTACCTTGTCCCGGATCTTCTGTTTTCGAAACCCTCTCTCTCTCTCTCTCTCTCTCTCTCTCTCTCTCTCTCTCTCTCTCTCTCTCTCTCCCCCCCACCTGTTGTCTCGAATGCTTTGCTATGAAAAGCCAACTGACATTCCTGAGGTGCTGATCTGTTGCACCCTCTACAAACACTGTGATTTTTATTTGACCCTGCTGGTCATCTATGAACGTTTGAACATCTTGAAGAACAATCTGGACTTAATAGCCATCTACTCTTATAATCTCCACCCGGCACAGCCAGAAGAGGACTGGCCACCTCTCAGAGCCTAGACGCCCTCTAGGTTTCTTCCTAGGTTCCTGCCATTATATTTAATCATGCATTGAACTGCATCCATCTATTCTGCCAACAATGACTTACTGTACTTCATGCAATTTTGAGTCAAATAGAACCTATTTTTAAACCTCTTATAAAGTTGGTTTTGAAGCATAAAAATGGGAATTTTATATTTTTGACTGACATTTTGATTGTCTGTTTGTTTCATATCTGCAAAGTGGTTAAAACGCTGTCCGTTGCACTTTAATAGGATCTCTATGGGCCTAAGAGTAAAGAATGCTACTCTCTGTTTATCATATATGCATAGTGCTGCTACTCTCTGTTTATCATATATGCATAGTGCTGCTACTCTCTGTTTATCATATATGCATAGTGCTGCTACTCTCTGTTTATCATATATGCATAGTGCTGCTACTCTCTGTTTATCATATATGCATGGTCACATATATGCATAGTGCTGCTACTCTCTGTTTATCATATATGCATAGTGCTGCTACTCTCTGTTTATCATATATGCATAGTGCTGCTACTCTCTGTTTATCATATATGCATAGTGCTGCTACTCTCTGTTTATCATATATGCATAGTGCTGCTACTCTCTGTTTATCATTTATGCATAGTCACTTTAACTATACATTCATGTACATACTACCTCAATTGGACCGACCAATTAGTGCCCCTGCACATTTGCTAACCGGGCCATCTGCATTGTGTCCCGCCACCCACCACCCGCCAACCGCTCTTTTACACTACTGCTACTCTCTATTCATCATAGATGCATAGTCACTTTAACCATTTCTACATGTACATACTACCTCAATCAGCCTGACTAACCGGTGCCTGTCTATAGCCTCGCTACTGTATATAGCCTCTCTACTGTCTATAGCCTCGCTACTGTTATTTTTCACTGTCATTTTACTGTTGTTTTATTTCTTTACTTACCTATTGTTCACCTAATACTTTTTTGCACTATTGGTTAGACCCTGGAAGTAAGCATTTCACTGTAAGGTCTACTTACCTGTTACCTGTTGTATTTGGCACAAGTGATAAATAAACTTGGATTTGATTTGATTTGATTGTCAAATTATTACTTCACATTACTCAGGGATGACGAAATGACGGGGTGCTAAAAAAAATGTTTTTAAGCTTAATTTGTTTTTCTGCTTATAATTTCTGACATTTGGTAGGCTATTTGTTAGTCAAATTGTCTGTAATTAGATAAACACAGCTTCTCTTCTGTCTTTACTTGATGCTCTTCTAGAATAATAAATTGTTTATTTTACCTTTATTTTACTAGGCAAGTCAGTTAAGAACAAATTCTTATTTTCAATGACGGCCTCGGAACAGTGGGTTAACTGCCTGTTCAGGGGCAGAACAACAGATTTGTACCTTGTCAGCTCGGGGATTCGAACGTGCAACCTTTCGGTTACTAGTCCATGCTCTAACCACTAGGATCCCCTGCCACCCCAATAAAGCCTTGCTCACCAGAATAATGTCATAAAATTATAGGATGATCAATGCATCATCAACAATCTAGTTGACATTGCTATGAAAACGATCCAACAGAAATGGCATGTTTAGGCTACACAACAGATCTCCAAGCCTGCATTTGCATTCTCTCAAGATGCTGAAATAAATAAATGATATTTCTCCACTCCTGTTCCCAAGACAAAATGTACAGTAGGTCTATAATCTTACCTTGAGGAACACTTAATTCTGCAGGAGTTAACATCATAATAGGCTATATGTGAGGCCTACAGTGTTACTATTCCAACTATTAGGCTACCCCACTCTAAAATAATTCCGGCATCCATACAGTGCCATTTGATAAGTGCAAAGAGACATCACTTACAAAACACCCAAAAGTGTTATGAATGACATTGGGTGATTGTCCTTCATTAGGCCGAGACAAGTCTTGTAACCTGAATTGATGCGTAGACTGTCAGCGCGCGTCTCGGTCTCGGCAACTCATCTCTTCCTTGGCAAAATGTCAGTGTTATCGTTGCACCACACGCCATTTTTAAGCTTATTCCACTAGTTTCAAGTCTATTCACACATTTGTCATGTGTCTGACATGTGGTAATTATAAGTAGCGTAGTAGCCTATAGTTAAAAAAAAAAATCAATGTTTTCATTATTGTGATAGGCTCATGTTTTACCGGTATGGCGTACCCCACTATTTAATATGGGATAGGTATTTGTTGGTTTACACGCACGCTCATTGAGTGGTTATCTGAGTGACTTTGTACCTTTCAATGGACAGAGGTGTCTTTGGGTGAAACCTCTCTTCAGAGATAGATTATGGAGCATTTTCTCAACTCTGTAACATCAAACCACAACAACACTGTCGCATCAATAGTAATTAGCTACTAGCTACCCGCAGATCAGATTGAGTGATGTTTAGGAGAAACAGATCAGAATGAAGATGTATTGTTCAAGGTGCTGCTTTTACACCACTCTACATGGCATACTGTTTTACATCTAAATGATCAATCAATCAATCAAATGTATTTATAAAGCCCTTCTTACATCAGCTGATGTCACAAAGTGCTGCACAGAAACCCAGCCTAAAACCACAAACAGCAAGCAATGCAGGTGTTGAAGCATGGTGGCTAGGAAAATCTCCCTAGAAAGGCCAAAACCTAGGAAGAAACCTAGAGAGGAACCAGGCTATGAGGGGGGGCCAGTCCTATTCTGGCTGTGCCAGCTGGAGATTATAACAGAACATGGCCAAGATGTTCAAATGTTCATAGATGACCAGCATGGTCAAATAATAATAATCACAGTGGTTGTAGAGGGTGCAACAGGTCAGCACCTCAGGAGTAAATGTCAGTTGGCTTTTCATAGCCGATCATTGAGAGTATATCAACTGCTCCTGCTGTCTCTAGAGAGTTGAAAGCAGCAGGTCTGGGACAGGTAGCATGTCCGGTGAACAGGTCAGGGTTCCTTAGTCGCAGGCAGAACCGTTGAAACTGGAGCATCAGCACGACCAGGTGGACTGGGGACAGCAAGGAGTCATCAGGCCAGGTAGTCCTGAGGCATGGTCCTAGGGCTCCGAGAGAAAGAAAGAAAGAGAGAGCGAGAGAGAGAGAGAGAGTGAAAAAGAGAGCGAGAAAGAGAGAGAGAATTAGAGAGAGCATACTTAAATTCACACAGGACACCAGATAAGACAGGAGAAATACTCCAGATATAACAGACTGACCCTAGCCCCCCGATACATAAACTACTGCAGCATAAATACTGGAGGCTGAGACAGGAGGGGTCGGGAGACACTGTGGCCCCGTCCGACGATACCCCCAGACAGGGCCAAACAGGCACGATATAACCCCACCCGCTTTGCCAAAGCACAGCCCCCACACCACTAGAGGGATATCTTCAACCACCAATTTACTACCGTGATCACAAAGAAACAACTAACTTAATGTGGTATTCACTGTGTCTGAGTCTCTGTGTCTCAGGGTTGTTCAGTACACACTAGAGCATAGGCAGTGGCATAGATTCTGATGTTTCTTTGTGGTGGTGGTGGTATTGATAAGATGTTGTTCTCTTCCTCTCTCACCTCAGACAGAAATGCTATTGCTGTTATTGTTGACTATATTTTTCTTGCATTTCAAGGTCATAAGTGTAAATCACAGGAGGTTGGTGGCACCTTAATTGGGGAGGACAGGCTCATGGTAATGGCTGGAGTGGAATAAGTGGAATGGTATCAAATACGTCAATTTGCTCCGCTCCGGCCATTATTATGAGCCGTCTTGCCCTCAGCAGCCTCTGCTGGTGTATAGTGCAGGGTAGGCAGAGGTGTGTGTGTTGTTGTTGACTTATCTCTATCTCTCTGTCTCTCCGGGCCAAAGGTACATAGTGCAGGCGGAGGTGTTGCAAGAGCTGGGCTCTGGACGACTCTCTAATATTTGGGTTGGAATCACATGATTCATTCATATTACAATTCAGATAGATCTCCCCCAATATGCATCATATTAGTAATCACATTTCCATATTGTATTTCAAATGTCCCCATGTTGTGTCTGAAATGTGCCAGATATGCATTAGGCAGGCGGGCCTCTGTTGGTTCTCCCTGTGACTAACCATGGGGCTGTAATCACATCTCTAATGCAAGGCAAATTAATATAGTTCCTTTACCGAATCACTAGATGTGAATCGGGAGGTTTTGTGGCCCCTCTATATGAGGCAATAACCCTGTGTCGTTGCTACTGCCTCTCAGACGTCTTTGGATGGGCGAGGGGAAAAAACGAGAGCTTTGAAATGGACTAAAACTCTGGAAAAAATACAAATTCTGAGATGATAAATTCATTGAGGGATTGATATTTGTGGGTTGAGGGAGAGGTGGGACTGGGCGAGTGAAGACCGATTTGCATGACTGCCTGATGAGAATGGTTTGCCTAATAATGTTAGGATCTAGAGCTCTAGAAAGTAACTTCTATACCCATTAAAAAAAGGTTCGCTCTGCATACATGTGCATGTGTGTGTCAGTGTCCATCATCTTGAATTATTGAATTCTCATGCCTACCAGTGTGTATTGATTCTAAAGGAAAAGATATAACAAAATATTTAAAAGTGCTGATCATTAGTTTAAAAAAATACTGGGTTATTGAATTTTCGTGTGTGTATGTGTGCATGTGTGTGTCTGTCCAAACACACACACGTCAACCCCCCCCTAGTTTTCCAATAAGCCAGTGAAATTGGGTCAATAACAATGAAGTCAAAATGAAGTTGGCTTTTTGCCCCATGGTGCCCTGGGAAATATCTTGGCAGCAGGAAAGTGAATTAATTTAGCCTAGTTTAACTCTGTCTCAGCGATGAGGGAACAGCCTTGATCACGCTGTCCACATGCTCATGGTTACAATATGTTCTCAATGTAGCACTGTTCTGCTACTGTCCTTTGAAGCCTCTCAGCCCTCGTTACGCTGAGAATTATAGCAGGTTCTCTCAGTCAAGCCCTTATTACACTGGGAATGATAGCAGGTTATCTCAGTCCTTATTACACTTGGAAGGATAGCAGGTTCTCTCAGTCAAGCCCTTATTAGACTGGGAATGATAGCAGGTTCTCTCAGTCAAGCTCTTATCACACTGGTATGATAGCAGGTTCTCTCAGTCAAGCCCTTATCACACTGGGAATGATAGCAGGTTCTCTCAGTCAAGCCCTTATCACACTGGGAATGACAGCAGGTTCTCTCAGTCAAGCCCTTATCACACTGGGAATGACAGCAGGTTCTCTCAGTCAAGCCCTTATCACACTGGGAATGATAGCAGGTTCTCTCAGTCAAGCCCTTATCACACTGGGACATATAGCAGGTTCTCTCAGTCAAGCCCTTATCACACTGGGAATGATAGCAGGTTCTCTCACTCAAGCCCTTATCACACTGGGAATGATAGCAGGTTCTCTCACTCAAACCCTTATTAGACTGGGAATGATAGCAGGTTCTCTCAGTCAAGCCCTTATTAGACTGGGAATGATAGCAGGTTATCTCAGCCAAGCCCTTATCACACTGGGAATGACAGCAGGTTCTCTCAGTCAAGCCCTTATCACACTGGGAATGACAGCAGGTTCTCCCAGTCAAGCCCTTATCACACTGGGAATGACAGCAGGTTCTCTCAGTCAAGCCCTTATCACACTGGGAATGATAGCAGGTTCTCTCAGTCAAGCCCTTATCACACTGGGACATATAGCAGGTTCTCTCAGTCAAGCCCTTATCACACTGGGAATGATAGCAGGTTCTCTCACTCAAGCCCTTATCACACTGGGAATGATAGCAGGTTCTCTCACTCAAACCCTTATTAGACTGGGAATGATAGCAGGTTCTCTCAGTCAAGCCCTTATTAGACTGGGAATGATAGCAGGTTATCTCAGCCAAGCCCTTATCACACTGGGAATGATGGCATGTTATCTCAGTCAAGCCCTTATCACACTGGGAATGATAGCAGGTTATCTCAGCCAAGCCCTTATCACACTGGGAATGATAGCATGTTATCTCAGTCAAGCCCTTATTACACTGGGAATGATAGCAGGTTATCTCAGTCAGGCCCTTATCACACTGGGACATATAGTAGGTTCTCTCAGTCAAGCCCTTATTAGACTTGGAATGATAGCAGGTTATCTCAGCCAAGCCCTTATCACACTGGGAATGATAGCATGTTATCTCAGTCAAGCCCTTATCACACTGGGAATGATAGCAGGTTATCTCAGTCAAGCCCTTATCACACTGGGAATGATAGCATGTTATCTCAGTCAAGCCCTTATTACACTGGGAATGATAGCAGGTTCTCTCAGTCAGGCCCTTATCACACTGGGACATATAGCAGGTTCTCTCAGTCAAGCCCTTATCACACTGGGAATGATAGCAGGTTCTCTCACTCAAGCCCTTATCACACTGGGAATGATAGCAGGTTCTCTCAGTAAAGCCCTTATCACACTGGGAATGATAGCAGGTTCTCTCAGTCAAGCCCTTATCACACTGGGAATGATAGCAGGTTCTCTCAGTCAAGCCCTTATCACACTGGGAATGATAGCAGGTTCTCTCAGTCAAGCCCTTATCACACTGGGAATGATAGCAGGTTCTCTCAGTCAAGCCCTTATCACACTGGGAATGACAGCAGGTTCTCAAACTCAAGCTCTTATTACACTGGGAATGACAGCAGGTTCTCAAACTCAAGCTCTTATCACACTGGGAATGATAGCAGGTTCTCTCAGTCAAGCCCTTATCACACTGGGAATGACAGCAGGTTCTCAAACTCAAGCTCTTATTACACTGGGAATGACAGCAGGTTCTCAAACTCAAGCTCTTATTACACTGGGAATGATTGCAGGTTCTTCATTGGCTTGGTGCTGGTTAAATGACAAGGACATTTTCTGGCTGATGCATCATGGATGTACACCTACATTTACATTTTAGTTATTTAGCATATACTCTTATCCAGTGTGATTTACAGGAGCAATTAGTGTTAATTGCCTTGCAAATCTACAGATTTTTCAGCTAGCCAGGGATTCGAACAGGAAACCTTTCAGTGACTGGCACAACCTCTTAACCACTAGGCTACCTGGGAATGATAGTTTACAAGAGGGCAAGGTTGTTAGTCTCATTAGGATACAGGTTGGATAGACATTGAGTATACCAAAGACAGATTTTTAAGCCTTGAGGCAATTGAGACATGGATTGTGTATGCGTGCCATTCAGAGGGTGAATGGGCAACACAAAATATTTAAGTGCCTTTAAACAGGGTATGGTAGTAGGTGCCAGGCGCACCAGCTTGTGTCAAGAACTGCAACGCTGCTGGATTTTTCATGCTCAACAGTTTCCTGTGTGTATCAAGAATGTACCATCACTCAAAGGTCATCCAGCCAACTTGACACAACTGTGGGAAGCATTGGAGTCAACATGGGCCAGTATCACTTTTGACACCTTGTGGAGTCCATGCCCGGAATAATTGAGGCTGTTCTGAGAGAAAAAGGGGCACCCTTTGATAGGAAGGTGTTCCTAATGTTTTGTACAATCAGTGTAGGTGTACACATATAAGAGGCGGCAGGTAGTCTAGTTGTTAGAGCGTTGGGCCAGTGACCGAAAGGTTGCTAGAGCGAATCCCTGAGGTAAAAATATGTCGTTCTGCCCCTGAACAAGGCAGTGAACCCACTGTTCCTAGGCCGACATTGTCAATAAGAATTTGTTCTTAACTGACTTGCCTAGTTAAATAAAGTTAAAATAATTAGTATGTAGAATACTGGAATGGATATGAACCTTCTTATGATGGGGTAAATGTCAGCCATATTTTTCAGGGTGTTGGTTTACCATGGTTTGCCAGTGCTGTGATAAGATATTGTGTAAAACAATGCATTTGAAGAATGTATCGGCATTGTATGTTTGTTAGCTAGTTAGCCAGCCAGTTTTAGAGGAATGATTCCATTAATTGTTCATAATAACTGCCAATACGCCAACATTCCATTCAAAGATTGCAGTCAATCCACAGCCATGCACTGGCAAAAATCAGTTGATGATAGGATTTACACAAAATGTAAATGCAACAAGTACTGTATCATATATTAGCCCTCAAGCTTTTCCCCCATTTTTGTTTTTTACATTCATGGTCTGTTTACATATATTTTATAGGCTATTTATACAGAACATTTGTTAATAACCTGTATTTATGACAATCATTCTATAACACAATTTCTGATATCACATGCCTTACTTTTATTTTCCTGCGTAAGTAAAATCAGAATTATTCCACTACCGCCATTCATTTCAATTAGACTCTTTTGGATTTCTCCCTGACCAATATGGCTGACATTTTCACCCCATTCTGTGGGTGTACATACGAACAATGACACATACATGTCCAATACTGTATATAGTACAGAGCTATATCCAAGCTAGTTCTGTGACGCAGCACTGCCAGACATAGCCATGGTTTAACTTCCTTACCATTGCTAGCCTTGATATTACTGTCTGTGATGGGTATAAATAGCATTTTCTACTGGAAATGGATGCTAATGATAGTGGTGAGTTATAATCAGAATGGCTGGGTGAGGTGAGTATCATGCTCTGTAATTATCAACCCCTTCAGTACAGATGACAGATTGTCAGTTAAAATGATGGATTATCAAGCAGTTCTAATGGAGAAGGGGGAATAGCAGTTGCCGCCTTGCATTGGTTCACAGTAGTAGTAGCCTACACAGTGCAACAGTGCCATCTAGCTCTCTGTGTCTCCAACACACACTGACTGGTGTTGTGCTGTACTCTTTCTCTCTACTCAATAGAGTCTGAACGGAATGTGAATGACTAAATTGGTCGTAATACCTTTGGATTAAAAACACAATTTCACATGATTTTAATAGCAGGGGAATTGCTTGTCATTTACTTTCCATTTGAAGTCATAATGGAAATGCACGTTGGTTGTTTTTCAAAGGAATGATATTGCACACATGCCGTTCCCTCGTGGAAATGTTGTTTTGAATGGCTTTGTTTTTGCCATGTGTTGTAGCTCCACTGGGGCGGCAGGGTAGCTTAGTGGTTAGAGTGTTGGACTAGTAACTGAAAGGTTGCAAGTTCAAATCCCAGAGCTGACAAGGTACAAATCTGTCGTTCTGCCCCTGAACAGGCAGTTAACCCACTGTTCCTAGGCCGTCATTGAAAATAAGAATTTGTTCTTAACTGACTTGCCTAGTTAAATAAAGGTAAAATAAAAAATAAAATAAATAAACAGCAGTAAGGCATCAGACCAGTCAGATGCACAATGTACAGAATACTCTCACAGACCAGTCAGATGCACAATGTACAGAATACTCTCACAGACCAGTCAGATGCACAATGTACAGAATACTCTCACAGACCAGTCAGATGCACAATGTACAGAATACTCTCACAGAATAATGTACTCACATAATCTCATATACTGTAAAGACAGAGCAGTTATTGGGATACCAATGTATCTATAAGGCTTGGGTTGCTGCTAAGTGCTATTTGACATGCTGTGTATATTTCTAATAAGAGCTATTCAAGTACAAAGACATGTGATTGATAGGTTAGTGTACTTGTCATGCTACTGACCATCTGATTGTTGACCTCTGTTCTTATTGGTCCTTGGTGCACGGGGAGAAGCACGAGGACCCGGCCACTCCGTTCATTGCTGATGCCCAGAGCAAAAATATATATAAATGTATATATATACAAAAAATGGGGGGGCCTGCCTGTTTTGCATGTTTTTTTGGCATTAATAAGTGTCAAACAATGCAGAAGTTAATAAAGCCGATAAACAAACATGTTCTCTTTTTTGTTTTCTTGAGGAAGGCAGCTCCAAAATGCAAGTGTTTCAGCCTAGCTCAGTGCTTTCTGTGGTGGTGGGGCAAGCCAGCAGAAAATAGGAGCATTGTACCGTGATTGGCTCAGTGTTCTGTCACTCATGGGGACCTTACGCAATCGGCAAGTTTAACTCTTTAGAAAGGGTAGACGTCTAACATTTCAGCCTAAAGGGTAGACGTCTAACATTTCAGCCTAAAGGGTAGACGTCTAACATTTGGGTCCTGCTATAGAGTTATATTACAAGTTCCCTTCCAAGAAGGCTCAAGGTCATTGGCCACAGAAATGACGTCAAATCACATTATATGTACAGTAGCTTTGATTGGACTGATCATGTCAACATCATACCTTCACAATCTTAGTTAGCAGTCATCATCATGAATCAAGTGTACTGGCAAATCCTCTTTAATCCTTGTCATATGAAGAGAAATAATGAAGTGAAAATATAGATAAAACGTATCGGTGCTCATTGGCCATTGGACATAAACATTACACAACAATTTAGAGATTGCAAATTCAACAATGAGTTTCAATTAATGTCTTAACCAAAATTACAGATTGCCTCTTATCCTTATGCCATAGCTTTTACATCTCAATTGTCAGTAGAAACCAAATTTGTTTAAGCAATTCAACCATATCAGCTATGTTTTTTTAAAGCAGAAAATAAGGCTGAAATAACTGTTTCGCAGCCGGCCAAGGCTCTGCTGAACTGAAAGCCAGATGTAGCAGTGGTGAGGTGTTGGGACTGCTGTTGGGACAGCTTTATGTAGACCCTAACAGTTTGTGGGTATAACGACGTTCGTCTGTAGAAGGAGAAGCGGACCAAAATGCGGCGTGGTGGTTACTCATGTTCTTTAATGAAAAAATTAACGATACATGAAATAACTAAATCTACAAAACAACAAATGGAACGTGAAAACCTATACAGCCTATCTTGTGACAACAAACACTGAGACAGGAACAAGGACACTATGAGGCCCCCCCCCCCCCAAGAACTTTTTGGGGCTGACTCCCGGGCTTCCTTGCCAACCGTGTTCCCTCATATCGCCGGCTCCTCTCTCCGGCTGCCTCTGCTCTCCTCGCTGCCTCCACGTGTTCCCATGGAAGGCGATCCCTTCCCGCCAGGATCTCCTCCCATGTGTAGCAACCCTTTGCCATCCAATATATCGTCCCATGTCCAATCCTCATTGCGCCGCTGTTGCTGCCTTTGTTGCTTCTCCTGTGGCTCCTGCCTGTTACCACGCTGCTTGGTCTGGGTGTGGTGGATGATTCTGTATCGCTTTCTTGTGGTGAAGGAGAGTCGGACCAAAATGCAGCGTGTAGATTGCGATCCATGTTTAATAAACAAACGTAAAACACGAATCAATTACAAACACTACAAAACAAAGAACGTAATGAACGTAACAAAAACCGAAACAGCCTATACTTGTGTAAACTAACACAGAGACAGGAAAAAGGACACTAAGGACAATCAACCACGAAACACACAAAGAATATGGCTGCCTAAATATGGTTCCCAATCAGAGACAATGATAAACACCTGCCTCTGATTGAGAACCACTTCAGACAGCCATAGACTTAACTAGAACACCCCACTAAGCTACAATCCCAATACATACACACCACATACAAAAACCCATGTCACACCCTGGCCTGACCAAATAAATGGAGATAAACACAAAATGCTTCGACCAGGGCGTGACAGTGGGCACCGTTTGTCACCATTATAGTGCAATTAATGTATTGTTTAGTGTTGTGTTGAGTAGTGGCTTTGCTGGCATGCATCCCACATTTTTTTTTGGTTTACCCCACCAAGATTTACATGCTAAAATCTCCATTGACAAGGACAAACCCCCAGCCAAGCCTGGCCCCAGGATGAAAACGATGGGTAAAAGTACACACTGACAGCTGACCACCACTGATTGACATACCCTATGCTGTCTACACAAACATTACAACTAGGAAATATGTTCATTACCTGATTAGGAACAAGTAGTTACTCCTTTGTTTCTTTGGGATTCAAAGTATTGCTCGTGGATCTACTAAATGGTTGTGTTAACTGTAGCTTTGGATTAAAGCCGGGCCTTCCGAGTGGCACAGCAGTCTAAGGCACTGCATCACTCTGCTAAAGGCGTCACTACAGACCCGGGTTCGATCCCAGGCTGTGTCGCAGCCGGCTATGACTGGGAGACCCATGTGGCGGTGCACAATTGACGCAGCATCATCCGGGATAGGGGAGAGTTTTGCCGGCCGGGATGTCCTTGTCCCATCACGCTCTAGCGACTCCTTGTTGCGGCCCGGGCGCACGCACACTGACTTCAGTCGCCAGTTGTACGGTGTTTCCTCCGACACATTGGTGCGGTTGGCTTCCGTGTTAAGCGAGCAGTGCTGCTTGGCAGGGTCGTGTTTTGGAGGACGCATGGATCTCGACATTTGCCTCTCCTGAGTCTGTACGGGAGTTGAAGCAATGGGACAAGACTGTAACTACCAATTGCGGAGAAAAAATATAAAATATATATTTTTTAAAACAACCTTTGGATAAAAGCCTCTGACTAGCCTAATAAGCGTCTTATATTATCATGACAGAGCAGACCAGTGTCATCCCTGTATGGTTTTAATAGATCTAACTACAGCTGTTGCTCTGACCATAAATACTCTGTTCACTTCATAATTGCTTTTCAGTCTCCTCTGCCTCTTTGTCAAAAACACTAAAGACGATGGCATTTAAAAGGCAGACTTCTTTTTAAAAGCTCTCTGTTGGAATACATTTCAATTTTGACTTCGCCTGTGTTGTTCTGCTCCATTGATGCATCACCAATTGAAAGAGAGAGAGAGAGGCTATAATCTGTGAATAGATGAGCTGAGAAATTATCCTCCATTATGTGCCTGGATGAGACAGACAGGTGAATACCGTATGCCTTGGAGCCCTGTCTTTCGTCTCTCTTTATACAAGACTATTTGACTATAGCGCCATAATTAGAGAGAGATATCCCTGTAACCTCCCCCTGAAGATTATGAAGGCAATTTGTGTATGTGTGCACACGTGTGTGTTTTGGTGTGTGTTCGTGTCCATCTGTGTTTGTGTAGAGCCTGGACCAGTCGAAACCTAACTGGACACTACGTGTGCTAAGTGACCAGTGTGATGCGGAGGCCATCGAAGGACACAGAGACACAGGATGAGATCAGAGCTTTGAAACAGGCATGGGAGACCGCTGAGCCTGGCAGGTGTTTAAAGGTATAGAACACACTTGATAGTCTCTCTCTCTCTTCGTTTTCCTCTCTCTCTCTCTCTCTCTCTCTCTCTCTCTCTCTCTCTCTCTCTCTCTCTCTCTCTCTCTCTCTCTCTGTCTCTCTCTCTCTCTCATAATATGGTGATTGAGATTTAATCAATAGTAATACATGTAAGAATATTGATGGTATCGAGATGTGTTTTCAGGCCCTCCAGTCCAGACTACAGTTGATCAACAAACTCCTACATGGGGCCAATACAGACACACCCACTGATGAGAGTGGAGAGCAAGATACCACACCTACATACATGTGACCTGAGTATTTAATTTGTGTATATTTGTAGAACCCCCCCCACCTCACCTCACTCACTCTTGCTCTCCTTCTTTTATTACTCTACATTACTGCTTTTGGTGATGAGTATGGTAAGAGGGAAAGTGGTCTCCCCAGCCCATAGATTACAATCCACTCTGTCGGAAGCCATTTCACCAGCTGTGCTCCACTCTCCCCCACCACCTCCCTTCCTCTCTTCTCTCCTCCCTTCCTGTCCACTCCGTGACTGTAGTTTCCACTCTCTGTAACCCACAGTAAAGAGATGTGTTCCTTCACCACCCCAGACTAGCCTGGCCGACAGGTCTCTGCAGGGTTGGGAGGTGATACACAGCCTGGTCTGGCTCATTTCCTGCTGTCACTGGACAAGCTCTTTTCATCTGCATCATTGCTCTTTCTCTCTCTCTGTGTGTGTGTGTGTGTGTGTGTGTGTGTGTGTGTGTGTGTGTGTGTGTGTGTGTGTGTGTGTGTGTGTGTGTGTGTGTGTGTGTGTGTGTGTGTGTGTGTGTGTGTGTGTGTGTGTGTAGATCAGCCGGGTTCTGCACGTGACGCCCGCTCAATGTCCGCGTCCAGCGCCCACATTACCGGCGCCACCCAACAAGAGGCGGGGAGTATGGGAGTGGGATCCATGGGCCGCTCCTCTGTGTCATACAGCTGGGACAGTGCGTCTGCCTTAACGTTCTGGGAGCCTGGTCTATAACATTTACATTTACATTTAAGTAATTTAGCAGACGCTCTTATCCAGAGCGACTTACAAATTGGTGCATTCCCCTTATGACATCCAGTGGAACAGCCACTTTACAATAGTGCATCTAAATCTTTAGGGGGGTGAGAAGGATTACTTATCCTATGCTAGGTATTCCTTAAAGAGGTGGGGTTTCAGGTGTCTCCGGAAGGTGGTGATTGACTCCGCTGTCCTGGCGTCGTGGGTGAGTTTGTTCCACCATTGGGGGGCCAGAGCAGCGAACAGTTTTGACTTGGCTGAGCGGGAACTGTACTTCCTCAGTGGTAGGGAGGCGAGCAGGCCAGAGGTGGATGAACGCAGTGCCCTTGTTTGGGTGTAGGGCCTGATCAGAGCCTGGAGGTACTGTAGGTGCCGTTCCCCTCACAGCTCCGTAGGCAAGCACCATGGTCTTGTAGCGGATGCGAGCTTCAACTGGAAGCCAGTGGAGAGAGCGGAGGAGCGGGGTGACGTGAGAGAACTTGGGAAGGTTGAACACCAGACGGGCTGCGGCGTTCTGGATGAGTTGTAGGGGTTTAATGGCACAGGCAGGGAGCCCAGCCAACAGCGAGTTGCAGTAATCCAGACGGGAGATGACAAGTGCCTGGATTAGGACCTGCGCCGCTTCCTGTGTGAGGCAGGGTCGTACTCTGCGGATGTTGTAGAGCATGAACCTACAGGAACGGGCCACCGCCTTGATGTTAGTTGAGAACGACAGGGTGTTGTCCAGGATCACGCCAAGGTTCTTAGCGCTCTGGGAGGAGGACACAATGGAGTTGTCAACCGTGATGGCGAGATCATGGAACGGGCAGTCCTTCCCGGGAGGAAGAGCAGCTCCGTCTTGCCGAGGTTCAGCTTGAGGTGGTGATCCGTCATCCACACTGATATGTCTGCCAGACATGCAGAGATGCGATTCGCCACCTGGTCGTCAGAAGGGGGAAAGGAGAAGATTAATTGTGTGTCGTCTGCATAGCAATGATAGGAGAGACCATGTGAGGTTATGACAGAGCCAAGTGACTTGGTGTATAGCGAGAATAGGAGAGGGCCTAGAACAGAGCCCTGGGGGACACCAGTGGTGAGAGCGCGTGGTGAGGAGACAGATTCTCGCCACGCCACCTGGTAGGAGCGACCTGTCAGGTAGGACGCAATCCAAGCGTGGGCCGCGCCGGAGATGCCCAACTTGGAGAGGGTGGAGAGGAGGATCTGATGGTTCACAGTATCGAAGGCAGCCGATAGGTCTAGAAGGATGAGAGCAGAGGAGAGAGAGTTAGCTTTAGCAGTGCGGAGCGCCACCGTGATGCAGAGAAGAGCAGTCTCAGTTGAATGACTAGTCTTGAAACCTGACTGATTTGGATCAAGAAGGTCATTCTGAGAGAGATAGCGGTAGTGCTGGCCAAGGACGGCACGTTCAAGAGTTTTGGAGAGAAAAGAAAGAAGGGATACTGGTCTGTAGTTGTTGACATCGGAGGGATCGAGTGTAGGTTTTTTCAGAAGGGGTGCAACTCTCGCTCTCTTGAAGACGGAAGGGACGTAGCCAGCGGTCAGGGATGAGTTGATGAGCGAAGTGAGGTAAGGGAGAAGGTCTCCGGAAATGGTCTGGAGAAGAGAGGAGGGGATAGGGTCAAGCGGGCAGGTTGTTGAGCGGCCGGCCGTCACAAGACGCGATATTTCATCTGGAGAGAGAGGGGAGAAAGAGGTCAGAGCACAGGGTAGGGCAGTGTGAGCAGAACCAGCGGTGTCGTTTGACTTAGCAAACGAGGATCGGATGTCGTCGACCTTCTTTTCAAAATGGTTGACGAAGTCATCTGCAGAGAATAAGAGAGGGTAAACACAAAACGGGTAAAAAACATGGCCCACCTTGCCTGACGAGGATTCAGTCTCCTCTCTGGCTGGATGTACTCCAGATTGCGGTGGTCAGTCCAGATAAGAAAGGGGTGTTTATCCCCCTCAAGCTCCACAAGGGCAGAGCTTCGGTGGTGTACCCAAGCGCTGAGAGAGCACAGCTCCTATCCCAGCCTTGGACGCTGTCCACCTCCACTATGAGCGCCAAAGAGGGATCCGGATGGGCCAACACAGGAGCCGAGATAAACAGAGCCCTCAGGTGCCTAAAAGCCCTGTCCTCCTCAGCTGACCACTGCAAGTGTTCCAGGCCCCCCTTCAGCAGTGAGGTAATGGGAGCAGCTACCTGACCAAAACCCCAGATAAACCTCCGGTAGTAGTTGGCAAACCCTAAGGATCGCTGCACCTCCTTCACCGTGGTGGGAGTCGGCCAATTACGCACTGCTGCAATGCGATCACTCTCCATCTCCACCCCTGACGTGGAAATGCGATACCCTCGGAAGGAGACGAACTGTAGGAAGAACAGGCATTTCTCAGCCTTGACATACAGGCCATGCTCCAACAGGTGACCAAGCACTCTGCGCACCAGGGACATATGCACGGCACGTGTAGCGGAGTATATCAGAATGTCATCAATATACACCACTACACCCTGCCTGTGCAAGTCCCTGAAAATCTTGTCTACAAAGGATTGGCAGACTGATGGACTGACCGAATGTACCCCTGACGCAGAAGTCGTGACACAATCAGTTGTGTTGTGACAAGGTAGGGGTGGTATACATAAGATAGCCCTGTTTGGTAAAATACCAAGTCCATATTATGGCTCAAATAAGCAAAGAGAAACAACAGTCCATCACGTAAGACATAGAGGTCAGCCAATCTGGAACATTTCAAGAACTTTAAAAGTTTTTTCAAGTGCAGTAGCAAAAACCATCAAGCGCTATGATGAAACTGGCTCTCATGAGGACCGCCACAGGAAAGAAAGACCCAGCGTTATAAGTTCATTAGAGTTAACTGCACCTCAGACTGCAGCCCAAATAAATGCTTCACAGAGTTCAAGTAACAGACACATCTCAACATCAACTGTTCAGAGGAGACTGCGTGAATCAGGACTTCATGGTCGGATTGTTGTAAAGAAACCATTACGAAAGGACACCAATAAGAAGAAGAGACTGGCTTGGGCCAAGAAACACGAGCAATGGACATTAGTCCGGTGGAAATCTATCCTTTGGTCTGAGTCCAAATTTGACATTTTTGTTCCAACCTCCGTGTCTTTGTGAGAAGCAGAATAGGTGAACGGATGATCTCTGCATGTGTAATTCCCACTGTGAAGTATGGAGTAGGAAGTGTGATGGTGTGAGGGTGATTTGCCGGTGACACTGTCAATTATTTATTTTGAATTCAAGGTACACTTAACCAGCATGGCTACCACAGCATTCTGCAGCAATACGCCATCTCATCTGGTTTGTGCTTGGTAGGACTATCATTTGTTATTCAACAGGACAATGACCCAACACTCCTCCAGGCTGTGTAAGGGCTATTTGACCAAGAAGGAGAGTGCTGCATCAGATGACCTGGCCTCCACAATCACCTGACCTCAACCCAATTGAGATGGTTTGGGATGAGTCGGACCGCAGAGTGAAGGAAAATCAGCCAACAGGTGCTCAGCATATGTGGGAACTCCTTCAAGACTGTTGGAAAAGCATTCCTCATGAAGCTGGTAGAGAATGCCAAGAGTGTCCAACGCTGTCATGAAATCAAAAGGTGGCTCCTTAGAAGAATCTAAAACGTTTTTGGTTACTACATGATGTGTTATTTCATAGTTTTCTTCACTATTATTTGAAGAAGTAGGTGTGTGTGTGTGTGCGTGTGTGCGTGCGTGTGCGTGTGCGTGTGTGTGTGTGTGTGTCTGTTTGTGTGCATGTGTCTGTGTGTGTGTGAGGAGTGGCTAATGCACCCTCACCTTTTCTCCTTGCTTGACAGAGGTAGTGGGTTTAAATCTGTAGAGTTGTAATACAGCTGGTCTGTGTCATGTATAAAGAAACTAATTTCACAGAGTCACAGGGGTAGAAAGTGAAAGGGGGAGAATTCCAATCTGTCACAGAGCCATGGACACTAATACTCAGTGTGTTCGTTGAAGACACTTTCATTTTCCTCTACTTCTAAGGAGAATAATGGCTAGACCGTGATGTAGACCCATGGTTGTTGGAGTCTACTGTGTAAGCTCTCCTTCTTCCATCAGTGTGTGTGTTGTGTGTGTTGTGTGTGTGTGTGTGTGTGTGTGCGTGTGTGTGTGTGTGTGTGTGTGTGTGTGTGTGTGTGTGTGTGTGTGTGTGTGTGTGTGTGTGTGTGTGTGTGTGTGTGTGTGTGTGTGTGTGTGTTTGCCAGTGGAGGCTCCTCAGAGGAGGAAGGGGAGGAACATCCTTCTCAGTGAATTTAATACAAATTAAAATAGTGAAACATAAAAAATATATAGTTTTTAGATAAATCTATACTAAATACACTGAGTGTGGAAAACATTAGGAATACATTACAAAACCTCCATTCTTGCGTTTCAGGTATTTGGAATAACGCACAAAAACATTCATTCAAATTAATCAAAATAATTTGATATATCTCCCAGCCCTAGTGTGTGGGTGATCAGGAGGGTATTCATTCCGCTGATTCTATGATGCAAAACGTTTCTTCAACAGAAGCAAACGGAACGAAACGGGGAAGGTCCTACCTGAATATTTCCAAAAGAAACTCTTGTTAAGTTGCAAAACGTTCTGTTTGGACTAATGATTACACCCCAGATCAGCAAGATACAGGCAAGAGTGTGCAAGGCGGTATTGAATGTGTCACAGTCTGTCACCTTGATTACTCAGATTTATCTCTCGACCTGTGCACCTACTCTTTATAAACTGTAATTTGTTAGCTAGGTTGTAGCAACCTCATGATGGGCATTATGTAGTAGTCTAAACCCATCAATGTTACTTTGAACTGGGTGAATGGAACATGAATGACAGTCATCCAATATGCTGGAATAGAAATAAGGCCATGCTTATTAAAAAAAACGGCCTCCCTAACCTTGAACGGCACGAACCGCCACTGGTGGGCAAGGATGCGAGTGCACGTGTGTGTGTGTGTACTACTCAGAAGCCCTCCCAGGCTAAATGCATCAGCAGGTTTAGCCTTGCTAGACTTTCTCCCTGGTCCTTCTGGGGTCGCAACCTCAGCTTCCATTAGAGCTGTGAACAGCAGCATTACAAGACTACACACCACCATGCTGCTGTATCTACACCTCTACATCGCTGTAGCTACACTAGGGTACAACGGTACACTCAACCACTCAGCTCCAGTAGATACACAATGGCAGGAGTACAGCTTTTGTTCTGATCCAGATGTTGAATATTGACATTGGTAGAAAATAGTGACTGAGAGAGGGTAATTTCAGGCAATGTGTGTACGCAGTTAGAGCGAGCACACACGAACACACACACACTGCCCTTCGACTCACTGTCATCATCTGAAGCCCATCTGACCTGTGTCATTGAGTGCTACAGAGGTGTAGTGCTAGACTTAACCCCATCTCTTCATCTCACTCCACTTACTCTCCTCTCCTTTCTGCTCCTCCCATCTCCTCTCCTCTCCTCTCATCTCCTCTTACTCTATTATCCTCTTACTCTCCTCTCCGCTTACTCTCCTCCTCTCCTCGCTCCTCCCCTCTCCTCTCCTCCCCGCTCCTCCCCTCTCCTCTCCTCCCCTCTCCTTTGCTCTCCTCCCCTCTCCTTTGCTCTCCTCCCCTCCCCTCCTCTCCCTGCTGGTTCTACATGATATTTGGGTCTATTAATTAAGTTGCTGGTTAATGGCTGCTGACACCCCACCCTGGACTCGGGCTGAGAGAAGAGCAGTCTATTAGAGAATTCTGATTAGTCTGCAACGATTCACACACTCCTTGAGACACACACTACTAGACACACACACACACTCCCAGACACACAGCCACACTCAGAGGGCAGAGAGGGCGATGTTCATTAACCATCCTAACTCCATCAGCTCCCATCACCCCTTCCCTTAATCAAGGTCAGTGTATGGGAAATAGACAGCCACATTTAGCCTTTTCTAATCTACCTTTAAATACCTCACCCTCCTCACCCCTCCTTACCTTCCTCACCCCTCCTCACCCTCTCACCCTCCTCCAGCCTCCTCCTCCTTCACATCTCAGATGAAGGGAAGGAGGGAGGGAGTGTGCATGCATTCAAAAATCTAATCAAATCAAATCAAATTGTATTTGTCACATACAGCAGATGTTAATGCGAGTGTAGCGAAATGCTTGTGCTTCTAGTTCCGACAATGCAGTAATAACCAACAAGTAATCTAGCTAATAATTCCAAAACTACTACCTTATAGTCACAAGTGTAAGGGGATAAAGAATATGTACATAAAGATATATGTGTGAGTGATGGTACAGAGCGGCACAGGCAAGATACAGTAGATGGTATTGAGTGCAGTATATACATATGAGATGAGTATGTAAACAAAGTGGCATAGTTAAAGTGGCTAGTGATACATGTATTACATAAAGATGCAGTAGATGATATAGAGTACAGTATATACATATACATATGAGATGAATAATGTTAGGTATGTAAACATTATATTAGGTAGCATTGTTTAAAGTGGCTAGTGATATATTTTACATCATTTCCTATCAATTCCCATTATTAAAGTGGCTGGAGTTGAGTCAGTGTGATGGCAGCAGCCACTCAATGTTAGTGGTGGCTGTTTAACAGTCTGATGGCCTTGAGATAGAAGCTGTTTTTCAGTCTCTCGGTCCCAGCTTTGATGCACCTGTACTGACCTCGCCTTCTGGATGATAGCGGGGTGAACAGGCAGTGGCTCGGGTGGTTGTTGTCCTTGATGATCTTTATGGCCTTCCTGTGACATCGGGTGGTGTAGGTGTCCTGGAGGGCAGGTAGTTTGCCCCCGGTGATGCGTTGTGCAGACCTCACTACCCTCTGGAGAGCCTTACGGTTGTGGGCGGAGCAGTTGCCGTACCAGGCGGTGATACAGCCCGACAGGATGCTCTCGATTGTGCATCTGTAGAAGTTTGTGAGTGCTTTTGGTGACAAGCCACATTTCTTCAGCCTCCTGAGGTTCAGAGGGCTCAGAACGCACCCTTGTGGGGCCCCAGTGTTGAGGATCAGCGGGGTGGAAATGTTGTTGCCTACCCTCACCACCTGGGGGCGGCCCGTCAGGAAGTCCAGTACCCAGTTGCACAGGGCGGGGTCGAGACCCAGGGTCTCGAGCTTGATGACGAGCTTGGAGGGCACTATGGTGTTGAATGCCGAGCTGTAGTCGATGAACAGCATTCTGACATAGGTATTCCTCTTGTCCAGATGGGTTAGGGCAGTGTGCAGTGTGGTTGAGATTGTATCGTCTATGGACCTATTTGGGCAGTAAGCAAATTGGAGTGGGTCTAGGGTGTCAGGTAGGGTGGAGGTGATATGGTCCTTGACTAGTCTCTCAAAGCACTTCATGATGACGGAAGTGAGTGCTACGGGAAGGTAGTCGTTTAGCTCAGTTACCTTAGCTTTCTTGGGAACAGGAACAATGGTGGCCCTCTTGAAGCATGTGGGAACAACAGACTGGGATAGGGATTGATTGAATATGTCCGTAAACACACCAGCCAGCTGGTCTGCGCATGCTCTGAGGGCGTGGCTGGGGATGCCGTCTCGGCCTGCAGCCTTGCGAGGGTTGACA
Organism: Oncorhynchus keta; assembly: GCF_023373465.1. NCBI lineage: Eukaryota > Metazoa > Chordata > Actinopteri > Salmoniformes > Salmonidae > Oncorhynchus > Oncorhynchus keta. The sequence continues at coordinate 24,691,661 of NC_068428.1, forward strand.
CGTTTAAATGTTTTCCTCACGTCGGGTGCAGTGAAGGAGAGTCCGCATGTTTTAGTTGCGGGCCGTGTCAGTGGCACTGTATTGTCCTCAAAGCGGGCAAAAAAGTTAGTTAGTCGTGCATTTGTGTAGGATCTGGGATAAGAGATAAGGAAAGGCCAATGATCTGCAGTTCAATTGAGAACAGGCTTAACTGAATGAACACAAAGAAGGAATGCAATATGACATTTGAATAAATAGTTTGGGGAATGGACTTGTCTCTGAGGGAAGATCCTCAAACCAGATGATGTGATGGCAGGTAGGGACTGCTGGGATCAAATCCCCCCCCCCCTGGGGGAAAGGAGATCCAGTGACAGGCCTTACGGTTATTATATCTGGTGGTGGTGGGGAGATGTATGGTTGACAAACTTCTGCTGAAAAACATTGAGAGAACAAGGGTAAGTTGACATATAAGTACATCCCAAGATTTACACCCATTGGTTCAGAGAGAGGAAGGTGATAATTGCAAAAGTGAGCCCATAGGTTAAACAACAAGCATAAGGAATGTGCATTATTGTGCAGTGCTTATAGGCTATAAGGCAAATAGGTGAACGACATTCCGCACATGGCTAATAGGAAAGAGGAGAAAAAGACACTGTGCTGACGCCTGTAGAATAGGAAACAAAAGTGAATTATGTTATGCTTACTGGATGAAGTTAAAAGAGCATTCAGACCAGCCTTCCTGATTGAACCTCCTTAACTACATTTAATGAGTTCGTCTATGGAGCGGAGGGGAATGTGTGTTCTAACAGATTATCAATTTATTTATTATTATTGATTTATTTTTGATACTTTTTACCCCTTTTTCTCCCCAATTTTGTGAGATCCAATAAGTCTTGTCCCATCACTGAAACTCCCATACTGACTCGGGAGAGGCGAAGGTCATGAGCCATGCGTCCTCGCTAAACACGACCCCGCTCTGCTTCTTGACACACTGCTCACTTAAGCCAGCTGCAGCAATGTGTTGGAGGAACACCTTACAGCTGGCGACCGAAGTCAGCGTGCATGCTCCCGGCCCACCACAAGGAGTCGCTAGAGCGCGATGGGAGAGGAGAAAAATCTCAGCCGGACAAACCCTACCCTAACCCAGATGATGCTGGGCCAATTGTGCGCCACCTCATGGGTCTCCAGGTCGCAACAGATTATCATTTTGATAATTCTTCAACTCCCTCGCCTTATCCTGGCATTTCCATTTCTATCTGTGCATCTGTCCTTTTTCATATTTTTCTCTGTCTTGTTGTATAATCTTAGTTCAGAGAAATGCCTACCATAAGGAAATGTTCTCTGCTTCAATGTCTTGTGTTTTACATTAACCAGTATGTGGTCATCTTCGAATAGGAGTGCTGATCTTGGATTAGGTCTTCACAGCTCAAGTAATCTTTTTCATAGTGATCTAAAAGCCTGAGCCTAAATCAGCACTCCTACTCTGACGCTTGATACACACGGCCACAGATATCCCTCCAGACTAACACTTTTGCCATGTGTGCTAACTAAGCATGTTGCCTTGTGTGCTAATTAACTAAACATGACGCCCTGTGTGCTAATTAACTAAGCACGTGGCCTACATGCTAACTAACTAAGCATGTTGGCTTGTGTGCTAATTAACTAAGCACGTGGCCTACATGCTAACTAACTAAGCATGTTGGCTTGTGTGCTAATTAACTAAGCATTTAAAAAAAATGTTTTTTAAAATTGAACTAGGCAATTCAGTTAAGAACAAATTCTTACTTTCAATGACGGCCTACCGTGGAACAGTAGGTTACCTGCCTTGTTCAGAGGCAGAACGACAGATTTTTACCTTGTCAGCTCGGGGATTCAATCTTGTAACCTTCCGGATACTAGTCCAACGCTCCTGCCCATGTTGCCCTGTGTGCTAATTAGCTAAGCATGTAGGCCAGTGGCGACCTGTCATTCAAGGCAGGTGGGGCAGAGCCTTTTTAGCTAAAACAAATAAAAATAAAAATGTTGAGGGATTGCCTGTTTTGCATGTTATTTTGACATTAATACATGTCACATATCAGTTTGCAAACCATGTATTTTGCAGTTTGCATATTCAAGCCCGTTGGGTCCTGCCATAGAGTTATATTAAAAGTGCCCATCCAAGAAGGCTCAAGGTCATTGGCCACAGATTAAATTACGTCAAATCACGTTATATCTACAGTAGTTTTGATTGGACTGATCATGTCAACATCATACTTTCAAAATCTTAGCTAGCAAGAACTACCACCTGAAGATCACTGACGTCATCATTTTCAGAGTTCCTAGTTGTCTTGAAAGCACCATAAATCCAGAGGCTGTCAGACTTTGATGACAAAGTTTGATGACAAAATATGCCCCTGAAGGACCGCCGCAACCCCTTCCTGTTCAAGTGAGCACAGCACAACAAGGGGAACCCAAAAATGTATTGTATGCTGCTGCATAAATGATGTAATATGCCAGGGAGATATGTATACTATAGCTAAGAAAGTAATACTAAGTGTATGTTGTGTAGTAAGCTGTTGGTAGCCCATGTGCCTTACCCTAATAATTTGGTCCCTTTTCCACTCTTAATTTCACCTACTGTTCTGACTTGGTGGTGCACATGTAGCCTATAGCCTGTTTTAGAAAAATGTAATCATTGAATATTGTAAGAGCTTTCATTATTTTGGAGACAGGCACAGGAATACAAAATAGTTTTTTTTAATACACCCAAAACAAACACGTATACTAAAACACTGGGCTGTACCAAAATATAAGAGCGAGGGGAAACCTCGTTGAACGAAACGGGACGATACCCGTAATACACAATATACTGTATATAGCATGCAGCATACTCTTAACAGCTGCACCAACACATAGGTCCTCACACGACCAACAGACATGTAAACAATAACTGACAAAGACAGAGGGAACAGAGGGCACATATATAACATACTAATCAGGGGAAATGGGAACCTAATCAGACAAGACAGTCCGGGGTTGATGATAAGGAATCCCGTTCAGTGAAGCCTAGAAAGCTGGTGATGTAGACATCCAGAACTGGTGGACAGAATGAGCATCAGTCCCGGGGGGGATCCGTGAGAGTGTACAGGGAGAATACTGTAAGAACAGCCCATGTTCTGAATTCTGTCCCTGTACATGTCAATAGTGCTGAACAAATAGTTATATTGACTACGTCCGTCCGAGCTCTGAGAAGTTGCTGTCTTCTTATACATGTACCACCTAATAGGATTTTTTTTTTTTGTGTATGTGTGAGTTAAGTTTTGTTTTGTCCGCTAAATTGGCCATCCCATTCAACAGTACAATGAATGTCATTGTTAATATTGTTGTCTTTTTTATTAGATTTTTTGTGAGGTATCACGATCTCTTTCAATAATGGCAGGAATGGAGGAGGACTTTATCCTAGTGAGATTGCTAAGGCGAACACCTCCATGTTCAGTTTTGCCCAACCTAGGTCGAGGCACAGACACAATGGGGATAGCTGAGTTGACTACACTGACTGTGCTAGTGGCAGACTCCACTAAGCTGGCAGGCTGGCTAACAGCCTGCTGCCTGGCCTGCACCCTATTTCATTGTGGAGCTATAGGAGTTAGAGCCCTGTCTATGTTGGTAGATAAGATGAGAGCACCCTTCCAGCTAGGATGGAGTCCGTCACTCCTCAGCAGGCCAGGGTTGGTCCTGTTTGTGGGTGAGTCCTAGAAAGAGAGCCAATTATCTCCAAATTCTATCTTTTGCGAGGGGCAGAAAACAGTTTTCAACCAGTGATTGAGTTGTGAGACTCTGCTGTAGAGCTCATCACTCCCCCTAACTGGGAGGGGGCCAGAGACAATAACTCGATGCCGACACATCTGTCTAGCTGATTTACACTCTGAAGCTATGTTGCGCTTGGTGACCTCTGACTGTTTCATCCTAACATCGTTGGTGCTGACGTGGATAACAATATCTCTATACTCTCTACACTCGCCAGTTTTAGCTTCAGCCAGCACCATCTTCAGATTAGCCTTAACGTCGGTAGCCCTGCCCCCTGGTAAACAGTGTATGATCGCTGGATGATTCATTTTAAGTCTAATAATGCAGGTAATGGAGTCGCCAATGACTAGGGTTTTCAATTTGTCAGAGCTAATGGTGGGAAGCTTCGGAGGAGTAGAGACAAGAGAAGGCTCGGCTTCTGACTCCGACTTGCTGCTTAATGGGGAAAACCGGTTGAAAGTTTCTGTCGGCTGAATGAGCGACACCGGTTGAGCATTTCTACAGCATTTCCCTCCAGAAGCCATGAGAAAGTTGTCCGGTTGCAGGGACCGTGCAAAGGGATTTATACTAACATTACCACGTGTACTTACTGGTGGCACAGACGCTGTTTCACCCTTTCCTACACTGAAATAACCCTTGGCTAACGATTGCGTCTGAAGCTGGGCTTGCAGCACAGCTATCCTCGCCATAAGGTGATCGTTCTCCTGTATATTATGAGTACAGCGACTGCAATAAGAAGGCATCATGTTAATGTTACTACTTAGCTTCGGCTGGTGGAGGCCCTGACGAACCATCTCCAGATAAACCATCATGTTAATGTTACTACTTAGCTTCGGCTGGTGGAGGTCCTGTAGAACCATCTCCAGATAAACCATCATGTTAATGTTACTACTTAGCTTCGGCTGTTGGAGGTCCTGACGAACCATCTCCAGATAAACCATCATGTTAATGTTACTACTTAGCTTCGGCTGTTGGAGGTCCTGACGAACCATCTCCAGATAAACCATCATGTTAATGTTACTACTTAGCTTCGGCTGTTGGAGGTCCTGACGAACCATCTCCAGATAAACCATCATGTTAATGTTACTACTTAGCTTCGGCTGTTGGAGGTCCTGACGAACCATCTCCAGATAAACCATCATGTTAATGTTACTACTTAGCTTCGGCTGGTGGAGGTCCTGTAGAACCACCTCCAGATAAACCATCATGTTAATGTTACTACTTAGCTTCGGCTGTTGGAGGTCCTGACGAACCATCTCCAGATAAACCATCATGTTAATGTTACTACTTAGCTTCGGCTGGTGGAGGTCCTGTAGAACCACCTCCAGATAAACCATCATGTTAATGTTACTACTTAGCTTCGGCTGTTGGAGGTCCTGACGAACCATCTCCAGATAAACCATCATGTTAATGTTACTACTTAGCTTCGGCTGTTGGAGGTCCTGACGAACCATCTCCAGATAAACCATCATGTTAATGTTACTACTTAGCTTCGGCTGTTGGAGGCCCTGACGAACCATCTCCAGATAAACCATCATGTTAATGTTACTACTTAGCTTCGGCTGTTGGAGGTCCTGTAGAACCATCTCCAGATAAACCATCATGTTAATGTTACTACTTAGCTTCGGCTGTTGGAGGCCCTGACGAACCATCTCCAGATAAACCATCATGTTAATGTTACTACTTAGCTTCGGCTGTTGGAGGCCCTGACGAACCATCTCCAGATAAACCATCATGTTAATGTTACTACTTAGCTTCGGCTGTTGGAGGTCCTGTAGAACCATCTCCAGATAAACCATCATGTTAATGTTACTACTTAGCTTCGGCTGTTGGAGGCCCTGACGAACCATCTCCAGATAAACCATCATGTTAATGTTACTACTTAGCTTCGGCTGTTGGAGGTCCTGACGAACCATCTCCAGATAAACCATCATGTTAATGTTACTACTTAGCTTCGGCTGTTGGAGGTCCTGACGAACCATCTCCAGATAAACCATCATGTTAATGTTACTACTTAGCTTCGTTGGAGGTCCTGTAGAACCATCTCCAGCTGTTGGAGGTCCTGACGAACCATCTCCAGATAAACCATCATGTTAATGTTACTACTTAGCTTCGGCTGTTGGAGGTCCTGACGAACCATCTCCAGATAAACCATCATGTTAATGTTACTACTTAGCTTCGGCTGTTGGAGGTCCTGACGAACCATCTCCAGATAAACCATCATGTTAATGTTACTACTTAGCTTCGGCTGTTGGAGGTCCTGACGAACCATCTCCAGATAAACCATCATGTTAATGTTACTACTTAGCTTCGGCTGTTGGAGGCCCTGACGAACCATCTCCAGATAAACCATCATGTTAATGTTACTACTTAGCTTCGGCTGTTGGAGGTCCTTTAGAACCATCTCCAGATAAACCATCATGTTAATGTTACTACTTAGCTTCGGCTGTTGGAGGTCCTGACGAACCATCTCCAGATAAACCATCATGTTAATGTTACTACTTAGCTTCGGCTGTTGGAGGCCCTGACGAACCATCTCCAGATAAACCATCATGTTAATGTTACTACTTAGCTTCGGCTGTTGGAGGTCCTGACGAACCATCTCCAGATAAACCATCATGTTAATGTTACTACTTAGCTTCGGCTGTTGGAGGTCCTGACGAACCATCTCCAGATAAACCATCATGTTAATGTTACTACTTAGCTTCGGCTGTTGGAGGCCCTGACGAACCATCTCCAGATAAACCATCATGTTAATGTTACTACTTAGCTTCGGCTGTTGGAGGTCCTGACGAACCATCTCCAGATAAACCATCATGTTAATGTTACTACTTAGCTTCGGCTGTTGGAGGCCCTGACGAACCATCTCCAGATAAACCATCATGTTAATGTTACTACTTAGCTTCGGCTGTTGGACGTCCTGACGAACCAAGTCCAGATAAACCATCATGTTAATGTTACTACTTAGCTTCGGCTGTTGGAGGTCCTGACGAACCATCTCCAGATAAACCATCATGTTAATGTTACTACTTAGCTTCGGCTGTTGGAGGTCCTGACGAACCATCTCCAGATAAACCATCATGTTAATGTTACTACTTAGCTTCGGCTGTTGGAGGCCCTGACGAACCATCTCCAGATAAACCATCATGTTAATGTTACTACTTAGCTTCGGCTGTTGGAGGTCCTGTAGAACCATCTCCAGATAAACCATCATGTTAATGTTACTACTTAGCTTCGGCTGTTGGAGGTCCTGACGAACCATCTCCAGATAAACCATCATGTTAATGTTACTACTTAGCTTCGGCTGTTGGAGGCCCTGACGAACCATCTCCAGATAAACCATCATGTTAATGTTACTACTTAGCTTCGGCTGTTGGAGGTCCTGACGAACCATCTCCAGATAAACCATCATGTTAATGTTACTACTTAGCTTCGGCTGTTGGAGGTCCTGACGAACCATCTCCAGATAAACCATCATGTTAATGTTACTACTTAGCTTCGGCTGTTGGAGGCCCTGACGAACCATCTCCAGATAAACCATCATGTTAATGTTACTACTTAGCTTCGGCTGTTGGAGGTCCTGACGAACCATCTCCAGATAAACCATCATGTTAATGTTACTACTTAGCTTCGGCTGTTGGAGGCCCTGACGAACCATCTCCAGATAAACCATCATGTTAATGTTACTACTTAGCTTCGGCTGTTGGAGGTCCTGACGAACCAAGTCCAGATAAACCATCATGTTAATGTTACTACTTAGCTTCGGCTGTTGGAGGCCCTGACGAACCATCTCCAGATAAACCATCATGTTAATGTTACTACTTAGCTTCGGCTGTTGGAGGCCCTGACGAACCATCTCCAGATAAACCATCATGTTAATGTTACTACTTAGCTTCGGCTGTTGGAGGTCCTGACGAACCATCTCCAGATAAACCATCATGTTAATGTTACTACTTAGCTTCGGCTGTTGGAGGCCCTGACGAACCATCTCCAGATAAACCATCATGTTAATGTTACTACTTAGCTTCGGCTGTTGCCCTGACGAACCATCTCCAGATAAACCATCATGTTAATGTTACTACTTAGCTTCGGCTGTTGGAGGCCCTGACGAACCATCTCCAGATAAACCATCATCTTAATGTTACTACTTAGCTTCAGCTGTTGGACGTCCTGACGAACCAAGTCCAGATAAACCATCATGTTAATGTTACTACTTAGCTTCGGCTGTTGGAGGCCCTGACGAACCATCTCCAGATAAACCATCATGTTAATGTTACTACTTAGCTTCGGCTGTTGGAGGTCCTGACGAACCATCTCCAGATAAACCATCATGTTAATGTTACTACTTAGCTTCGGCTGTTGGAGGCCCTGACGAACCATCTCCAGATAAACCATCATGTTAATGTTACTACTTAGCTTCGGCTGTTGGAGGTCCTGACGAACCATCTCCAGATAAACCATCATCTTAATGTTACTACTTAGCTTCGGCTGTTGGACGTCCTGACGAACCAAGTCCAGATAAACCATCATGTTAATGTTACTACTTAGCTTCGGCTGTTGGAGGCCCTGACGAACCATCTCCAGATAAACCATCATGTTAATGTTACTACTTAGCTTCGGCTGTTGGAGGTCCTGACGAACCATCTCCAGATAAACCATCATGTTAATGTTACTACTTAGCTTCGGCTGTTGGAGGCCCTGACGAACCATCTCCAGATAAACCATCATGTTAATGTTACTACTTAGCTTCGGCTGTTGGAGGCCCTGACGAACCATCTCCAGATAAACCATCATGTTAATGTTACTACTTAGCTTCGGCTGTTGGAGGTCCTGACGAACCATCTCCAGATAAACCATCATGTTAATGTTACTACTTAGCTTCGGCTGTTGGAGGTCCTGACGAACCATCTCCAGATAAACCATCATGTTAATGTTACTACTTAGCTTCGGCTGTTGGAGGTCCTGACGAACCATCTCCAGATAAACCATCATGTTAATGTTACTACTTAGCTTTGGCTGTTGGAGGTCCTGTAGAACCATCTCCAGATAAACCATCATGTTAATGTTACTACTTAGCTTCGGCTGTTGGAGGTCCTGACGAACCATCTCCAGATAAACCATCATGTTAATGTTACTACTTAGCTTCGCTGTTGGAGGCCCTGACGAACCATCTCCAGATAAACCATCATGTTAATGTTACTACTTAGCTTTGGCTGTTGGAGGTCCTGACGAACCATCTCCAGATAAACCATCATCTTAATGTTACTACTTAGCTTCGGCTGGTGGAGGTCCTGACGAACCATCTCCAGATAAACCATCATGTTAATGTTACTACTTAGCTTCGGCTGGTGGAGGTCCTGACGAACCATCTCCAGATAAACCATCATGTTAATGTTACTACTTAGCTTCGGCTGTTGGAGGTCCTGACGAACCATCTCCAGATAAACCATCATCTTAATGTTACTACTTAGCTTCGGCTGTTGGACGTCCTGACGAACCAAGTCCAGATAAACCATCATGTTAATGTTACTACTTAGCTTCGGCTGTTGGAGGCCCTGACAAACCATCTCCAGATAAACCATCATGTTAATGTTACTACTTAGCTTCGGCTGTTGGAGGTCCTGACGAACCATCTCCAGATAAACCATCATGTTAATGTTACTACTTAGCTTCGGCTGTTGGAGGCCCTGATAAACCATCATGTTAACCATCTCCAGATAAACCATCATGTTAATGTTACTACTTAGCTTCGGCTGTTGGAGGCCCTGACGAACCATCTCCAGATAAACCATCATGTTAATGTTACTACTTAGCTTCGGCTGTTGGAGGTCCTGTAGAACCATCTCCAGATAAACCATCATGTTAATGTTACTACTTAGCTTCGGCTGTTGGAGGTCCTGTAGAACCATCTCCAGATAAACCATCATGTTAATGTTACTACTTAGCTTCGGCTGTTGGAGGTCCTGTAGAACCATCTCCAGATAAACCATCATGTTAATGTTACTACTTAGCTTCGGCTGTTGGAGGTCCTGAAGAACCATCTCCAGATAAACCATCATGTTAATGTTACTACTTAGCTTCGGCTGTTGGAGGCCCTGACGAACCATCTCCAGATAAACCATCATCTTAATGTTACTACTTAGCTTCGGCTGTTGGACGTCCTGACGAACCAAGTCCAGATAAACCATCATGTTAATGTTACTACTTAGCTTCGGCTGTTGGAGGCCCCGACGAACCATCTCCAGATAAACCATCATGTTAATGTTACTACTTAGCTTCGGCTGTTGGAGGCCCTGACGAACCATCTCCAGATAAACCATCATGTTAATGTTACTACTTAGCTTCGGCTGTTGGAGGTCCTGACGAACCATCTCCAGATAAACCATCATGTTAATGTTACTACTTAGCTTCGGCTGTTGGAGGTCCTGACGAACCATCTCCAGATAAACCATCATGTTAATGTTACTACTTAGCTTCGGCTGTTGGAGGTCCTGACGAACCATCTCCAGATAAACCATCATGTTAATGTTACTACTTAGCTTCGGCTGTTGGAGGTCCTGACGAACCATCTCCAGATAAACCATCATGTTAATGTTACTACTTAGCTTCGGCTGTTGGAGGTCCTGTAGAACCATCTCCAGATAAACCATCATGTTAATGTTACTACTTAGCTTCGGCTGTTGGAGGTCCTGTAGAACCATCTCCAGATAAACCATCATGTTAATGTTACTACTTAGCTTTGGCTGTTGGAGGTCCTGACGAACCATCTCCAGATAAACCATCATGTTAATGTTACTACTTAGCTTCGGCTGTTGGAGGTCCTGTAGAACCATCTCCAGATAAACCATCATGTTAATGTTACTACTTAGCTTCGGCTGGTGGAGGTCCTGAAGAACCATCTCCAGATAAACCATCATGTTAATGTTACTACTTAGCTTCGGCTGTTGGAGGCCCTGACGAACCATCTCCAGATAAACCATCATGTTAATGTTACTACTTAGCTTCGGCTGGTGGAGGTCCTGACGAACCATCTCCAGATAAACCATCATGTTAATGTTACTACTTAGCTTCGGCTGTTGGACGTCCTGACGAACCATCTCCAGATAAAACGTCCGGAGTGAAAAAGTTGAATGAGGGAAAAACTACAAATATAAACGGTAATTAAAAAGTAAAAACCGTAAAGTTGTCAGGTAGCAAAGTAAGGTTGGCAAGAAAACGAACAGCAACACGTAAATAAGTCTGCAAGTTGTGACCGTCTGTAAGTTGTCTGTCATTAAAATATTGTCATTAAAACAATGTCATTAAAACAATGTGTTAGCCACAGGAGGTTGGATGCACCTAAATCCGGGAGGATGGGCATGTGGTAATGGCTGGAGTGGAGTGGAAAGGTATCAGCAACATCGAACACATGGTTTCCATGGTTTCCATGTGTTTGATTCCATTCCATTCGTGCTGTTCCAGACATTATTATGAGCCGCCCTCCCCTCCGCAGCCTCCACTGGTGTCAGCTATACTTTTAACTCCTACACAGTGAAACATGTTGCCTATTCAAAGAAAACACAGAAAGAGTTGGCAAATTGACATAACCCAGTCGCCAGTCATTTCCTCTAGAGAACACCACTGACATCTTTATTAGCTTCACAGTGTTGTTGTGACTTTTAGATTCATCTCCAGTTTTTAAGGTGTTGGGCTCAACCAAACATCCACAGGTTCCTGAGGAAAGGAGAGTATGCGGAGGAATAGGAAAGCAAACAGAAAATGAAAGGGACAATGTTGCCATCTAGTGATACATCTTCATCAGCGATCTAATCTAAAGGCCTCTAAATGCTATGGGACTCTCAACATTGACAGTAATGAATAATTTAATGTTGTGCCGCTTTGTGCCCCCGGAGAAATGATTGTGTGTGTGTGTGTGTGCATGTTCATGCATGCAAATGTGTGTGTGTGTGTGTGTGTGTGTACATTTGTGTTGCAGGTTGAGCCAGCAGTGAAAGGTTATACAGAGGTATTCCATTGTTTGGTTGTAGATAGCTCACCTCACAAAACATTCTACAATTCTGGGATTTTCCATGGCCTAGAACAACACTGCATGACGGTATCGTCATTGTAGGCAAGATCACCACAGAACTCTACATTGTGACAAGTCTCATGTACCATGTGAGTGAGTGTGTGTTCTACTTAGTGGTAGAGAGTGTTAGACAGATATAAGAGAGTGTACTCACACAGCCCAGTGCAGTCCTGTGTGTGTGTGTGTGTGTGTGTGTGTGTGTGTGTGTGTGTGTGTGTGTGTGTGTGTGTGTGTGTGTGTGTGTGTGTGTGTGTGTGTGTGTGTGTGTGTGTGTGTGTGTGTGTGTGTGTGTGTGTGTGTGTGTGTGTGTGTGTGTGTGTGTGTGTGTGTGTGTGTGTGTGTGTGTGTGTGTGTTCCGCCTGGCTGTCAGGCCTCATCCAGCCAACACAACCCTTATTTCCACCCGTTTCCGCATGACAGAGCTAATCCACTAAACCCTGTTCCAGACAGAGCATTCCCCGCTTCCCTCTCCTCTGCGCTCCTCTCCCTCGATTTGAATTTCTCTTTTTCATATCATCATTCTTATTTTCTATTTTTCTCTTCGAAGTGCAGGAAGGCCTTGTATGCCTGGCAGACTCCTGCATAGTGAGTTTGTTTCTAACTTACTCAAGATGCAGTAGCTAGTTTACCGTCACTTTCAATGAACAGCACAATGGCACACCTGTCCTTAGTATGAAATTACCTAACAATGTAATTGCCAACGATGTGTGTATTAATTGTAAAGCTGTCCAGTAATCGGCAGCTGTTGTGTTTATGGTTTGATGTAAATATGTTGTGAGGGAAGGATAACTATAGAGCAACCTTTTGCAGAAGGGATGTTTAGTATTGTCTACTTTCTTTCTCTTTCTGTCTCTCTGTGTGTGTGTGTGTGTGTGTGTGTGTGTGTGTGTGTGTGTGTGTGTGTGTGTGTGTGTGTGTGTGTGTGTGTGTGTGTGTGTGTGCGTGTGTGCGTGCGTGTGTGCGTGTGCGTGCGCGACGAGAGAATCTGCGTTGGGATTAATTGGAGGATGATGAAATCAGGTGAAACAGGAGCAACACACACACATAGACACACAGAGCAGTCCCTGAGTGACGTGTTTGCTTTGAGTGACGATTGGTTCTGCGTCCCCACTCTTTTTGTGCCATAATGATATAAATGTGCCTATATTCCTCCCTGCTGAGCATCAGGACAAATAGGAAACGTTGAATGCTCCATATACAGACACGGATTGGCCTGTCAAAAGGTATTATCTCATATGCACTAGTCTATGACACAGAGGGAGAGAATAACAAGAGGATGATGCTCATTCACCTGTCAATCAATCCATACACTGTATATACCATAAAGATGGATAGAGGACTCTAGTGCCCAAAAGCTAATTTTAGCATGGGCAGACTCTCACCATTTTGAAGTAGTCAACTGTGTGGGATTTATTATGGGTTAAGGAAGAATCACATAATTCCAAACATGTCATCAGGAGGGATCAGCCAATGAATTATACTTGTGAGGAAACATTCCATAACTGCAGGTGGCAGTAAATCACCAACCTTGGATTTATACCTGCTACAAACAACCCACTCTAGGAGTCTAGCAGTGTGCACCCTTATAATTTGTTTGCCAACTCACAGAAGTATTAGAAAAATAAATTGTACAACTTCAAAATGGAGATGGTCGTAATGGCACTACACATGTTCTCAGATGCCATAATGGAACAGTTACACTGATGCGATGTCTATCAACAGTGGTTCTTCCTTTAAAAGTTGCGTCATACTGCAGCACACAGAATTCTATGGCACGTTATTTAAGTGTCAGCCATTGTTGCCATTAATGCTGGGTAGTTTGACAGTTTGGGAAGTGTTTTACAGTTTTTACTATTGGTTGTACTAGAGAATTTAAAACCTTTTTTATGGAACATGGTATAATTAATTTGATTAATATTATGGTGTTTCTATTCAAATAAAAAAAATGAAACCCTCAGGGTCTCTGTTAGGAAAATATGGTGCTGTACAACGTGACCGGTCGGGAGTAGGTTACTAAGAGCAAAGTAATCCTAACATTTCCACACCCTAATTGAAGGCTAATCAATACCCAAACGGTGATTCAGTGAAAAAAAAAGAAGATTTATCAACACCAGTCCCCATGCTTGATGATGAGCGATCGGCAAAAGCAATCAACATCACTCTAATCACAGTCAGAAGACAGCTGAAGAATCTTGAGAGGACTTATGGAAAGGCTCTGCAAGACATTTTATATATATATAATTATTATGTATTTTTTTTTCAGAACATTAACCATGTGTGTTCTCTTGTTTTGTACTGTTCTATAGTTTTGATCCAATGATTCATCTCAATTCCATGCATGGATCAAATCTGGCGAGACATTCAAAGCTGGTGATACATTCAACCTATGTCAGAGAGGTGTTTTTGGGACCACATAGTGTCTATTGTCCTGCTAATAGCCCTGGTGAAAACATGTTTTCAAAATGCCTCCAGGGCCGACAGAGAAGTTCCTTACTTTTTCTCCCTTCCACTTGCCTCTTCCATTTATTCCCATAATAATTTTTTATGATTTGCATTGCAAATGAGGGCATAAACTGGGTCAAGACGCCAGCAGAGTAAGTTGACCTTTATGTAGTAAAATAAAGGTTAAATACAAATAAATAAATAAAAGACCTACGGCACTTTTAACAGCACATTACTCAACACTAGTGAGACTCATTTGCTGCCTACAGTAGGCCTACAGTATATCTAAAAATATTTGTTAAATCTTTACATGCACTGTAGGTCTCCTGATTTAAACCCAACTTGTTGCAACTAAAATGTAGTTGAAATAAACATAGGCATGTTTGTCTGACATGGATTGTGACTCCATTTCGTTCCTCACCCTTTCAACTCCGCCACTGCTGCCTAACTGTCTGCCAATGACGTGACTCTCCGCCAATAATTACATTTAGAGGATTGGAGGATTCTAAATGATCATCTAAGGGACTTTTTTTGTTAGGGCAAATCTGGTCTGTGAGAATATCTAAGGGGCTTTTATATAACTATAACGCAGGGTTAATAATAATAATAATAATAATCGCTTTGCAAATAAGGATGTATTATGAAAGGAAAATGCCAATGCCAAGAGACGGTGGTATATCATTTTATTTATCACAATTTTCTTTAACTAATTTTGGTCTTTAATGCAGTGCCAACAGACAAGTTCCTTTTTTTCTTTAAAAAAAAATTGCAAACAACTTTCTATGGCTTGTTTTAAAAATAACAATATTTTGGGGATTATTTGGTTTCAAATAACCGAAAGTGAGCGATTGTAATCTGAATAAAGGGAAAAAGGTCGTTCTTGAACATGGGTTGAGACATTCATACACATTTTTAAATAAAGCCAGTTTGTTATTTAGAATGAATTATTTCTGTTTTTAGAGGGAGAGAAACCAAAAGCCCACCGTGCCTATTTTTCCAAAATTGTCAGTCCACATGTCAAGTGAAATTTCCCCATAATTGCCACAGATAGAGCACCGCTCTAACTACCCCTTGTGATAGTGTGGTGCAATGACAGAATGCCACCATCTTCCACAAACGGTCATGGCATAAGCTCACAACTTTTAAATTAAGAATCACTGTAAGTATATGTGGAATTAACAGTACATTCTTCCTGACCCATTCACAAATACACTGACTCACGCACTTACACATAAAGTACTTCTAAATCCTCTTGCAATTATGTGTAACGCTTTTCACAAGGCCTCGGTGCACTTAACATTGTATTGTATGTATTTTGTTGGTTGAATTTGTACACACACTCACACACACTCCTTTGTGGGAGATGATCACATTGTGCTGTGTTGTGCCTACAGCATGGCCCTCTGAGGGTTGAAGTCCTCTGGGAGGGTAGAGTCTTCGAGGGCGTTCCAAGCTCTGCTAACACCACTGCTTCTCAGTACTGTTAAGTGAGGAGAGGCAGACAATGGTGTCAAAGCCTTGATGTTGACGGAACGGTCGCACCGAAGACAGAAGGTAGGCTTCCAGGGTTGAGCCTGAAGTTTTACTGCAGTAATTTGACCCCTCCTAACACACATACACACACACACACACACACACACACACACACACACACACACACACACACACACACACACACACACACACACACACACACACACACACACACACACACACACACACACACCTTTGGTTCTGTTCCGTCCTCGTCGCCAAGATATGAAAGCTGGACGGCACCCCAGACTATCAGACACAGAAATGCTGACCTGGTTGCAGCTTCACCCCAGTAACCCTCCTCTGCTCTACCTCCACTGTTACTCCTCCCCTCCCCCGGAGCATGACTCCACCATCCCTCACCCCTGACCAGTAGCGATTTTAGCATGTAAATCTTGGTGTGGCAAACTAAAATATATATTTTTAGATGCATGCCAGCATAGACACTACACAACACTAAACAATACATGAATTGCACTATAACGGTCACAAACAGTGCCCACAAATTGTTAAGGCCTACATAAAGCTGTCCCAACAGCAGAGTCCCAACAGTAGTCCCAAGGCAATTAAGACATTAATGAGCGATAACACTCATACTGTACGGTACTGTCAGGGTTCTAGTTCTCATCAACATGTATAGTATAATCACTCATACTTTACAGTACTGTGAGGGTTCTAGTTCTCATCAACATGTATAGTATAATCACTCATACTGTACAGTACTGTCAGGATTCTAGTTCTCATCAACATGTATAATATAATCAATCATACTGTACAGTACTGTGAGGGTTTGTAACGCTCTCTTCTATCCCCCCTCTGACAAAGAGGTGGAACAGGATCGGACCAAAATGCAGCGTGATGATGATTCATGATATATATTAATGAAGGAAAAAAAGTATACATGCAGAAACTACAAAATAATGAAATGTGAAAACAAAACAGCCCTATCTGGTGCAAACACAAAGACAGGAACAATCACCCACGAAACACTGAAAGAATATAGCTGCCTAAATATGGTACCCAATCAGAGACAACGAAAATCACCTGCCTCTGATTAAGAACCGCCTCAGGCAACCATAGACTCTCACTGACAACCCTACTCAGCCACAATCCCAATACCTACTAAAACCCCAATACAAAAACACACCACAAAATAAACCCATGTCACACCCTGGCCTGACCAAATAAATGAAGACAAACATACATACTTCGACCAGGGCGTGACAGGGTTCTAGTTCTCACCAACATGTATAGTATAATCACTCATAATGTACAGTACTGTCAGGGTTCTAGTTCTCACCAACATGTATAGTATAATCACTCATAATGTACAGTACTGTGAGGGTTCTAGTTCTCACCAACATGTATAGTATAATCACTCATAATGTACAGTACTGTCAGGGTTCTAGTTCTCACCAACATGTATAGTATAATCACTCATAATGTACAGTACTGTCAGGGTTCTAGTTCTCATCAACATGTATAGTATAATCACTCATAATGTACAGTACTGTGAGGGTTCTAGTTCTCACCAACATGTATAGTATAATCACTCATAATGTACAGTACTGTCAGGGTTCTAGTTCTCACCAACATGTATAGTATAATCACTCATAATGTACAGTACTGTGAGGGTTCTAGTTCTCACCAACATGTATAGTATAATCACTCATAATGTACAGTACTGTGAGGGTTCTAGTTCTCATCAACATGTATAGTATAATCACTCATAATGTACAGTACTGTCAGGGTTCTAGTTCTCATCAACATGTATAGTATAATCACTCATAATGTACAGTACTGTGAGGGTTCTAGTTCTCACCAACATGTATAGTATAATCACTCATAATGTACAGTACTGTGAGGGTTCTAGTTCTCACCAACATGTATAGTATAATCACTCATAATGTACAGTACTGTGAGGGTTCTAGTTCTCATCAACATGTATAGTATAATCACTCATAATGTACAGTACTGTGAGGGTTCTAGTTCTCATCAACATGTATAGTATAATCACTCATAATGTACAGTACTGTGAGGGTTCTAGTTCTCACCAACATGTATAGTATAATCACTCATAATGTACAGTACTGTCAGGGTTCTAGTTCTCATCAACATGTATAGTATAATCACTCATAATGTACAGTACTGTGAGGGTTCTAGTTCTCATCAACATGTATAGTATAATCACTCATAATGTACAGTACTGTCAGGGTTCTAGTTCTCATCAACATGTATAATATAATCAATCATACTGTACAGTACTGTGAGGGTTCTAGTTCTCATCAACATGTATAATATAATCAATCATACTGTACAGTACTGTGAGGGTTCTAGTTCTCATCAACATGTATAGTATAATCACTCATACTGTACAGTACTGTGAGGGTTCTAGTTCTCATCAACATGTATAGTATAATCACTCATAATGTACAGTACTGTGAGGGTTCTAGTTCTCATCAACATGTATAGTACAATCACTCATACTGTACAGTACTGTGAGGGTTCTAGTTCTCATCAACATGTATAGTATAATCACTCATAATGTACAGTACTGTGAGGGTTCTAGTTCTCATCAACATGTATAGTATAATCACTCATACTGTACAGTACTGTGAGTACAGTACTGATTCTAGTTCTCCCTCTCATTTGCATTTGGCCACAAGTTCTCATCAACATCACATCTTATGTCTTCTCTGGCGATGCATCTTGGAAAGTATCTTCTGGAGTCTCTAATCCAACCCTGGCAGTCTTCAGGAGAAGTGTCTCCACACCCTGCCAGTCTTCAGGAGAAGTGTCTCCACACCCTGGCAGTCTTCAGGAGAAGGGTCTCCACACCCTGGCAGTCTTCAGGAGAAGTGTCTCCACACCCTGCCAGTCTTCAGGAGAAGGGTCTCCACACCCTGGCAGTCTTCAGGAGAAGGGTCTCCACACCCTGGCAGTCTTCAGGAGAAGTGTCTCCACACCCTGCCAGTCTTCAGGAGAAGTGTCTCCACACCCTGCCAGTCTTCAGGAGAAGTGTCTCCACACCCTGCCAGTCTTCAGGAGAAGGGTCTCCACACCCTGCCAGTCTTCAGGAGAAGTGTCTCCACACCCTGGCAGTCTTCAGGAGAAGGGTCTCCACACCCTGGCAGTCTTCAGGAGAAGTGTCTCCACACCCTGCCAGTCTTCAGGAGAAGTGTCTCCACACCCTGCCAGTCTTCAGGAGAAGTGTCTCCACACCCTGGCAGTCTTCAGGAGAAGTGTCTCCACACCCTGCCAGTCTTCAGGAGAAGTGTCTCCACACCCTGCCAGTCTTCAGGAGAAGTGTCTCCACACCCTGGCAGTCTTCAGGAGAAGTGTCTCCACACTCTGGCAGTCTTCATTAGAAGTGTCTCCACACCCTGGCAGTCTTCAGGAGAAGTGTCTCCACACCCTGCCAGTCTTCAGGAGAAGTGTCTCCACACCCTGCCAGTCTTCAGGAGAAGTGTCTCCACACCCTGCCAGTCTTCAGGGGAAGTGTCTCTACACCCTGGCAGTCTTCAGGAGAAGTGTCTCCACACCCTGGCAGTCTTCGGGAGAAGTGTCTCCACACCCTGGCAGTCTTCAGGAGAAGTTTCTCCACACCCTGGCAGTCTTCAGGAGAAGTGTCTCCACACCCTGCATTCATGGCATCCAGTAAGGACATCATGTGGATGGTGGTCATAAACCTTCTACCTCCACACAGAGAAAAACTCCTCTATGGGGTTTAGGAAGGGGGAGTATGGAGGCAGGAATAGTACTGACATCCTGGGATGTGCAGCAAACCAGTCTGTGACTGCAGCCACATTATCCCACACAACAACGAAGGTAGGGGAGTTTCTTGCCCCTCTCTCCTCCGATGGCACAAATCGATTATACAGGTCATCCAGAAAATAAATAAGCCTCTCTGTATTGTAGGGCCCAATGAGTGGTTTGTGTAACAGCAAACCATCATTGGACAGTGCTGCACACATTGTGATGTTACCTCCTCTCTGACCTGGGACATCCACGGTTGCTCTCTGTCCAATCACATTTCTTCCCCTGTGGCGTTTTTTTGCCAGGTTGAATCCAGCTTTATCCACAATGATGAATGTACGTGCAGTTTGCCTGGTTTCCTTCTCCACTACTCTCTAAAATACAGTAAATCCACCATTTTACAGTACTTTACATTATGCACAGCTGTGTATGTAACCTGTTTGGTTATTGAACAGACATCTTACCTGGACATATTCATACCAGACTTCTTTCACACTTTCACCGTTTCTCTCAAGGGGTACAGTGTACAGCTGCTTCATCCTTACTTTATGTTTCTCTAGGACTCTGGCAATTGTCATTGTGCTGAGCGTATTCACATTCCCAAAAGTGATATTGTCTGCCAGCACTCTGTCCCGAATTTCCCTCAGTTTTATTGTATTGGTGCCAATTACCATGTCAACAATGGCAATTTCCTGCACATCTGATAATATTCTGCCTCTCCCTCCTGTGGGAGGCAACCTTTGGATCCTACTGAAAAACACAAAACAGTCAATATATTTAAAAATGTCAGTACATGTAAAAAGTGAACATACTGTATTGTACTGTAACATGTAATTCAATTATCATTGAAGGAAGCACTACTCACCTGTTGCTTTGCCGGAAAATGTGTACTATTGATGCAACTGTTGAACGCTGTAGATTTGGTTGCAGCCTTAAACCGGCCTCGCTCAAAGAGAGACCATGGTTTACAACATGGTCAGTAATTGTGGACCTTATCTCATCAGGGACCACCACTCTTGGTCTTCCTCTCCTTTGTCCTCCACGCATTCTTCCTCTCCCTGACACTCTTCTTTCCCCACCAACCGGTCTTCCTTGATCCATGTTTCCAAACTAAATCATTCCAAAGCCGTCCTCTTTTGTCTTTTTGGTAACACTTGGGTAGGCTTTCAGCTGAAATTACAATCAGCTGTGTTTGGAATGATTAAATATTCTGCTGAGATTTTCTACATGTTTCAATCTGGTTGCTGCAGAAATACACAACATTTGCCATAATTCTGTTTTGAATGTGTTTTAACAGTTTTGGAAACAGTGTGTTAGCATTTGAAAACATGCTGCAAATATATAGTTTAGCAGATGGTGGAGTATGAATGAGAAAAGAGTCAATGGATTTCGGAGAATGTGGTCATTGAAAATGATTTACAGTTTGGTTCACATACAATTCTGTTTCGTTGACTGTGTGAAGAGTTTTCAAAATGTGACAGTTTTGACCAATGCATGTTAGCAATTGAAAATGTTATGTTAGCAATTGAAAAAAACTGTAACAGTTTACTACACAACACATACATAGTATTACTTCGTGTTACAGTATACATATCTCCCTGGCATATTACATCATTTATGCAGCAGCATACAACACATTTTTGGACTCACCTTGTTGTGCTGTGCTCACTTGAACAGGAGGGTGGCACGGCGGTCCTTTGTGGACAAATTTTGTCATCAAACTTTGTCATCAAAGTCTGGCATTCCCTGGATTTATGGTGCTTTCAAGACAACTGGGAACACAAAAAAAGAGGTTGAATCATGTTTTATCAGTCTAACTCCTCCATTG
>NC_068428.1:24715552-24763052 GCF_023373465.1 Oncorhynchus keta
TAAATGTATTTGGCTAAGGTATATGTAAACTTCCGACTTCAACTGTATGTTTCTGAACACACGGTGTGCTGGGGTCCTACACTAACTGAAACTGAAGTCCCGGGACCTCGACCAATAGGACCGATAGGGGTCCTCTGAATGGGAGACTAAGCTGCCTGACTAGAACTAAACAGAATAGATGGCTGGGCTTGAATCAGCTGACTAAAACTGGCGGTTTTTACAGTAAGCCCCAGCCTTCTCACCTCTTTACCCACTTTACATACTGCAAATCCCAAAAAGGTCAAAGTGTCTCTGTAAATCACATGGGGGGGGGGAAAACTGGCCAAGTAGGTAGTGAGCACCTCTCTCACCTGTTCCAATGACCACAGCCAGAACTGTCATTGCTTAATCTTTCAGGCCACACATACGGTCATAGAGTCATGTTCAGAGATTGATTAACTAACTTATTGACCAGTCCTTTTGAAACCTGTGGAGGACAGGCCTATTTTCCAGAGGAGTGGAGTTCGATTGCCAAACTGTTATGTGAGCTGTACTGGTAATCATTATGGACAGTTAGGGACAGAGATAACAGGGTTCCAACGAGGCAGGCGGCGAGTGTATTCCCTCCCCCCTCCTCCTACATCTCCTTAATCTGCTACTGGGACAGAAACCAAATCTTGCTGAATTATCAACACAGTTGCTTGTCAATGCCATACTAATTCCTGTCAATTCAATCAAAACCGTTGCCAGCGTTCACTCAATGCAATCGAATTCCAGTTAATGCCTTGACTTCTACTGCCTGAGATAACAATGGAAAGGTCAATCCCTTCATCAAAATAACAAAATCAAAGACAATGAAGGACAAAGAGGACATCACCTCACCTGTCTCCATCTTTTTTCAACTTTTTTTGCATTGTCTTCCAACAGGTGGTGTCACTACTAAGCGACGCTCATTCTTCAGCAGTGCAGTCGGGGTCGTCACGCTATCTGACGTAAGACGATGCTTTTGTTGTGTTTTTACCTCAGAACCCTCATCCATCGTGGCTTCCTCGACTGCAGTTTCACAGTGCACATGTGTTCTCCTCGAGGCCCTGTGTCACTGCGTTACTGACATTGCCGGTGCCCTTTAATTTAATCATGGCGTCTGTCTCCTCCGCCCAGTGAGTTGCCTGTTGATGGGAGTCTTATTGCTTTGGCTGATTATTGGCACTGATACCAGCTGTGCCGCCCTGAGTGTAGAGCAGACTAGCCAGCCAGTGTCGCATCACGTCCATCCCCTGAGCCTTACTGCTCCACTGCACATGCCAACATACACACACAGAGACGCACACACTCACACACACCACACAGACACTCACACACACAGTCCAAGCACCTACCTACACCCAAACACACATCTCTCTCTCTCTCTCTCTCTCTCTCTCTCTCTCTCTCTCTCTCTCTCTCTCTCTCTCTCTCTCTCTCTCTCTCTCTCTCTCTCTCTCTCTCTCTCTCTCTCTCTCTCTCTCTCTCTCTCTCTCTCTCTCTCTCTCTCTCTCTCTCTCATACACACACTCCCATACATACATACCCACAGTCTCTTATTTCTTCACTGCCAGGCAATAGTTTTAATGAAGGCTTTGTGATGTTTTTAATATCTATGTCTCTATGAGTTAATCTCCTTTATCACTTATTAATATTTATGAGGTTCTGTGTGACCATAGGGGGTGTAATTTACATCGATATCTCCTCAGACACGCAAACACACACATACGCACACACACATATATCAGAGCTCAAATGACATTGAAAACTTCTCCCTATTTAACCATGCACAGACAATGAAGCACTCCCTCAAGAGCAGCAACTCATTAGCCTGCAAACCCTCTGGCGCTCGGTGCATGTGCATGTGCGTGCCTGCGTGTCTCGGTGCGTGTGCATGTGCATGTGCGTGCCTGCGTGTCTCGGTGCGTGTGCATGTGCATGTGCGTGCCTGCGTGTCTCGGTGCGTGTGCATGTGCGTGCCTGCGTGTCTCGGTGCGTGTGCGTGTGCATGTGCATGTGCGTGCCTGCGTGTCTCGGTGCGTGTGTGGTATGACTGAATATGCGTATATAAACGATACATCTTCTCCCTCAATAGGGCAGTGTGCCGGTGGGATGGTGAGGTCATAAGTCTCAATACTCAGGTGTGTTGTGATCTGCTAGATTAACGACACCTTTCATTTAAGGTGGAAGGTTGTTCACACGTCCTTGTCCCTGTCATTCAAGGACACACCAGGTTTCTCACCGTTCAGAAACCCTATGGCTTTGCTCCTGTTCTGGGTCAAACAGGACTGTCTGAGTCTAAAACACACACAAACACACTGCTCCGGGCTGCACTGTCTCTACTCAGGCACAACACAAACTGAGACAAGGTCAATGTACTGTATATGCTGAACAAAAATATACAAAAATATAGACGCAACATGCAACAATTTCAACGATTTTACTGAGTTACAGTTCAAATAAGGAAATCAGTCAATTGAAATAAATTAATTAGGCCCTAATCTATGGATTTCACATGACTGATCAGGCGCACAGCCACAGCTAATCAGAATTAGTATTTCCCCACAAAAGGGCTTTAATACAGACAGAAATAATCCCCAGTTTTATCAGCTGTCCGGGTGGCTGGTCTCAGACGATCCCGCAAGTGAAGAAGACGGATTTGGAGGTCCTGGGCTGGCGTGGTTACATGTGGTCGGTGGTTGTGAGGCCGATTGGACGTACTGCCCAATTCTCTAAAACTATGGGCTTATGGTAGAGAAATGATAATTCAATTATTTTGGCAACAGCTCTGGTGGATGTTCCTGCAGTCAGCATGCCAATTGCATGCTTCCATTAAAACTCCAGACATCTGTGGCATTGTTTTGTGTGAAAAAACTGCACATTTTAGAGTGGCCTTTTATTGTCCCCAGCAGAAGGAGCACCTGTGTAATGATCATGCTGTTTAATCATCATCTTGATATACCACACCTGTCAGGTGGATGGATTATCTTGGCAAAGGAGAAATGCTTACTAACAGGGATGAAAACAAATTTGTGCACATGATTTGAGAGAAATAAGTTTTACGTGCATATGTAAAATTTTCAGGAAGTTTCATTTCAGCGCATGAAACATGGGTTCAACACTTTACATGTTGCGTTTATATTTTTGTTCAGTACATAATGAAGTCTTATGCTGCTTGTCATTGAGTTTAAATAATGATGTTGATGTTAGGAAGATTCATCGGAATAAAAACCAATGACCAACCAAGTATCAAGTCATCTGTTACACAAATGACCAACTTGACAGTGTTATTATGGTGGAGTTGAATGTTTTAATGTATAGTGCTGTAGTACTGAAGCACCTGCTCTGTTCACCCTAATGATGTATGTTTCACCTTAACCCCTGGTCTTGGATTACCACTGGATTAGCCATACACTATTCTGTACATAAACCCATATCGCTCACAGTCCAATCAGGTCCCTGTGTATTTGCATATTTCCCAGGGTTACTCTGCCGACAGATGATAGATGACCATCTGAGGTGCTACAGGGCCAGCCTGATGTATTGCGATGTGATTGGTCCATACAAGGTCCTGCGATGTCATGAAAGACGGTCACAGGTTTAATCACAGGCAGCCAATCAGATCTGAGACATATGAGTCAC
Source organism: Oncorhynchus keta (assembly GCF_023373465.1). NCBI lineage: Eukaryota > Metazoa > Chordata > Actinopteri > Salmoniformes > Salmonidae > Oncorhynchus > Oncorhynchus keta. Next base: position 24,719,198 of record NC_068428.1, read on the forward strand.
TTTGTTTATGAGAGGGACTGTCGCATTAATCAGGTAATCTGGAAACATGGAGAACACACAAACACACACACACATACACACACACTGGTTGCACGTTCCAGCTATAAAAAGGCAAGTCACCAACATTAGATGACCTTGAACAATAATCAAATATTGATTGAGGTTCTAAAAATAACACTCACCTTCACTGAAAACAGCATGTACACCTCTGTCAGAACCCCATCCCTCTTTATTTCTCTCATTCTCTTTCTTTCTCTCTCTTTGAACATTGCCCCTATCAAAGAGAACAATGCAGCGCTTTATCAAAGCACACGAACACAGCAGTCTGATTCTAAATACAGTGGGCAAACACACACACACACACAAACACAGTACACACACAAACAAACACCTCCAGCAGCAGCCATATGAATGGCCAGGGCACGGCACAATGGTGGTAAATGAAATCACTGATGTCACAGTTGGCAAGGGCCCTCCCATCCCACACTGTGGCCTTATGTGTGTGAGTGTGGGCGGCATCTCGTTTTACACAATCACACACACACACAAAGGGAATGAGATGACCTAATAGGGGCCTTTTTCTTTGCTCTATAAATGTAATCTGAAACACAAGGATATTATTAGGCTGGGTTAAGTGGGGTGTGGTCAATACGAGTACCTTATGAAAATATTAATTACAAGAAAAGGATTACCTTGATATAGTTCTGAATATTTAATTAGCATAAATGTTCTCTTGGTTTTTTATTCAATACTGTCTTCTATGTGATGATAATGTAATAATAATGTAATAACTGTAATAATTTATAGAACAGTGTAACAATGCTTTACATAGTAAGGGGTAACTCCCCAGCATTGGGCAGATCAGACATGGGGTATCAGGTAGTGTAGACAGCCATTACTTCCACCCCTGTGCTTCTACCTTCCTGCTACCCACCTGTGTGTGTGTGTGTGTGTGTGTGTGTGTGTGTGTGTGTGTGTGTGTGTGTGTGTGTGTGTGTGTGTGTGTGTGTGTGTGTGTGTGTGTGTGTGTGTGTGTGTGTGTGTGTGTGTGTGTGTGTGTGCGCCAAGGGCACCTGGTGTGTGTGTGTGCCAACAGACAGTCCACTGGTGCCAACACTATGTACAAAACATTAGGAACACCTGCTCTTTCCATAACATACACTAACAAGGTGAATCCAGGTGAAATATATGATCCCTTATTGATGTCACTTGTTAAATCCACTTCAATCGGTGTAGATGAAGGGGAGGAGACAGGTTAAAGAAAGATTTTTAAGCCTTGAGACAATTGAGACATGGATTGAGTATGTGTGCCATTCAGAGGGTGAATGGGCAAGACAAACGATTTAAGTTCCCTCTGGACGGGGAATGGTAGTAGGTGCCAGGCGCATCGGTTTGAGTGTGTCAAGAACTGCAACACTACTGGGTTTTTGACACTCAACAGCTTCCCTTGTGTATCAAGAATGGTCGACCACCCAAAGCACATCCAGCCAACTTGACGCAATTTTTGGAAGCATTGGTCAAGGGCACCTGTGGAATGCTTTTGACACCATTTAGAGTTCCTGCCCTGACAAATTGAGTCTGTTTTAAGGGCAAAGGGGGTGCAACTCAATACTAGGAAGGTGTTCGTAATGTCAGCGAGGCATGAGAGCTACCCAATAAAAGCTTTTGAGGATCGTAGCATCCTTTAGTGACTGATCTATTCTCACGACAAAACATAGTGAAAAAAATAACAATGAGTGATATTATTTTTATTTTATTTTTTTATTTCACCTTTATTTAACCAGGTAGGCTAGTTGATAACAAGTTCTCATTTGCAACTGCGACCTGGCCAAGATAAAGCATAGCAGTGTGAACAGACAACACAGAGTAAACAATTAACAAGTCAATAACACAGTAGCAAAAAAAAAAAAAAAGGAGTCTATATACATTGTGTGCAAAAGGCATGAGGAGGTAGGCGAATAATTACAATTTTGCAGATTAACACTGGAATGATAAATGATCAGATGGTCATGTACAGGTAGAGATATTGGTGTGCAAAAGAGCAGAAAAGTAAATAAATAAAAACAGTATGGGGATGAGGTAGGTAAAAATGGGTGGGCTATTTACCGATAGACTATGTACAGCTGCAGCGATCGGTTAGCTGCTCAGATAGTAGATGTTTGAAGTTGGTGAGGGAGATAAAAGTATCCAACTTCAGCGATTTTTGCAATTCATTCCAGTCACAGGCAGCAGGGAACTGGAACGAAAGGCGGCCAAATGAGGTGTTGGCTTTAGGGATGATCAGTGAGATACACCTGCTGGAGCGCGTGCTACGGGTGGGTGTTGCCATCGTGACCAGTGAACTGAGATAAGGCGGAGCTTTACCTAGCATGGACTTGTAGATGACCTGGAGCCAGTGGGTCTGGCGACGAATATGTAGCGAGGGCCAGCCGACTAGAGCATACAGGTCGCAGTGGTGGGTAGTATAAGGTGCTTTAGTGACAAAACGGATGGCACTGTGATAAACTGCATCCAGTTTGCTGAGTAGAGTGTTGGAAGCAATGTTGTAGATGACATCGCCGAAGTCGAGGATCGGTAGGATAGTCAGTTTTACTAGGGTAAGTTTGGCGGCGTGAGTGAAGGAGGCTTTGTTGCGGAATAGAAAGCCGACTCTAGATTTGATTTTCGATTGGAGATGTTTGATATGAGTCTGGAAGGAGAGTTTACAGTCTAGCCAGACACCTAGGTACTTATAGATGTCCACATATTCAAGGTCGGAACCATCCAGGGTGGTGATGCTAGTCAGGCGTGCGGGTGCAGGCAGCGAACGGTTGAAAAGCATGCATTTGGTTTTCCTAGCGTTTAAGAGCAGTTGGAGGCCACGGAAGGAGTGTTGTATGGCATTGAAGCTCGTTTAGAGGTTAGATAGCACAGTGTCCAAGGACGGGCCGGAATTATATAGGAGGGTGTCGTCTGCGTAGAGGTGGATCAGGGAATCGCCCGCAGCAAGAGCAACATCATTGATATATACAGAGAAAAGAGTCGGCCCGAGAATTGAACCCTGTGGCACCCCCATAGAGACTGCCAGAGGACCGGACAGCATGCCCTCCGATTTGACACACTGAACTCTGTCTGCAAAGTAGTTGGTGAACCAAGCAAGGCAGTCATCAGAAAAACCGAGGCTACTGAGTCTGCCGATAAGAATATGGTGATTGACAGAGTCGAAAGCCTTGGCAAGGTCGATGAAGACGGCTGCACAGTACTGTCTTTTATCGATGGTGGTTATGATATCGTTTAGTACCTTGAGCGTGGCTGAGGTGCACCCGTGGCCGGCTCAGAAACCAGATTGCACAGCGCAGAAGGTACGGTGGGATTCGAGATGGTAGGTGACCTGTTTGTTGACTTGGCTTTTTCAGAACATCTGCTATCTGGATTTGGGTAAAGGAGAACCTGGAGAGGCTTGGGCGAGTAGCTGCGGGAGGGGGGGGGGGATTTATCGGTGGTGACCGTGTTACCTAGCCTCAGTGCAGTGGGCAGCTGGGAGGAGGTGCTCTTGTTCTCCATGGACGTCACAGTGTCCCAGAACTTTTTGGAGTTGGAGCTACAGGATGCAATTTTCTGCCTGAAGAAGCTGGCCTTAGCTTTCCTGACTGACTGCGTGTATTGGTTCCTGACTTCCCTGAACAGTTGCATATCGCGGGGACTATTCAATGCTATTGCAGTCTGCCACAGGATGTTTTTGTGCTGGTCGAGGGCAGTCAGGTCTGGAGTGAACCAAGGGCTATATCTGTTCTTAGTTCTGCATTTTTTGAACGGAGCATGCTTATCTAAAATGGTGAGGAAGTTACTTTTAAAGAATGACCAGGCATCCTCAACTGACGGGATGAGGTCAATGTCCTTCCAGGATACCCAGGCCAGGTCGATTAGAAAGGCCTGCTCACAGAAGTGTTTTAGGGAGCGTTTGACAGTGATGAGGGGTGGTCGTTCGACTGCGGCTCCGTAGCGGATACAGGCAATGAGGCAGTGATCGCTGAGATCCTGGTTGAAGACAGAGGAGGTGTATTTGGAGGGCCAGTTGGTCAGGATGACGTCTATGAGGGTGCCCTTGTTTACAGATTTAGGGTTGTACCTGGTGGGTTCCTTGATGATTTGTGTGAGATTGAGGGCATCTAGCTTAGATTGTAGGACTGCCGGGGTGTTAAGCATATCCCAGTTTCGGTCACCTAACAGAACAAACTCTGAAGCTAGATGGGGGGCGATCAATTCACAAATGGTGTCCAGGGCACAGCTGGGAGCTGAGGGGGGTCAGTAGCAGGCAGCAACAGTGAGAGACTTATTTCTGGAGAGAGTAATTTTCAAAATTAGTAGTTCGAACTGTTTGGGTATGGACCTGGAAAGTATGACATTACTTTGCAGGCTATCTCTGCAGTAGACTGCAACTCCTCCCCATTTGGCAGTTCTATCTTGACGGAAAATGTTATAGTTGGGTATGGAAATCTCAGAATTTTTGGTGGCCTTCCTGAGCCAGGATTCAGACACGGCAAGGACATCAGGGTTAGCAGAGTGTGCTAAAGCAGTGAGTAAAACAAACTTAGGGAGGAGGCTTCTGATGTTGACATGCATGAAACCAAGGCTACATGCATTGTGTGCAGTCAAGCACGGTTAAAATCAAATCCTCACAGTGATCACCATGGATAATGGATGAGATAGTTTTAGTGGGGTGTTTTAATATTGATGTGGGTTGTACAAGGAAAACAAGGTCGCCTGGCTGGCTGTCTCACCCTGATTTCTTACCCTGATACTCATACTGCTGCATCACAATAACACCAGGTGCAATGGAGCGAATCCTGCTCTTCACCCTGCCTGCACTGTGTGTGTGTGTGTGTGTGTGTGTGAGAGAGAGAGAGAGAGAGCGAGAGAGAGAGGTGGAAGAGAGAGAGGTAGAAACATTGTTTGTGAGGAGATATAGGTAAAGTGAGCAGCGTCGGTCGCGCTTCAATCAAACATCCGGGTGCTTAAAAGCGCAGAAGCACCGCTGCAGCTGCGTTTCCGCGTTGCCTGAGCGGAGAGAGTGGAGGGGAGGGGAACGGCGAGAGCGAGCGAGCAGCGGAGACGCAGTGGGACACAGAGTCGGAGAAGAATTACATAGACGCACCACAGCCACACAACAAATACATAGAGAATCGAACATTGAGCGTGAAGGAGCCCGACCCGAGTGGTGCGCGGCCGAAACCCTTTTCACTATGTAAAACCACCAGCTAAAATGTGAGATTTACGGAGGGCATCAGAAGAGAGCGAGAGAGTGGCTTTACCCCGTTATCTTTAGCGGGTCATCTCAATTTTGCTTTCCGTTGTCATCGCAGTGTTTCTGGGGGTAAAATGAAGAAGTTTAACATCAGGAAGGTGCTGGACGGCCTAAAGGAGCAGGCGTCTTCCTCTGTTTCGTCTGGCCAGTCGGGCGCCCCGGAGAACAATTTGATGCACGAGACCCTTCAGTCCGAGAATTTTCAGCTCTGCAAGGTGGGCGAGTCAGATGCCGTTTATAATGTAGCTGTATCCAACATAACAGTCTGTGAATGAATGTTGGTGTTTGCGTGTGTATGTTTCTATTTTCTCACTGCATATTGGCAACCCCTACTCTCAATATTGATACAGGTGAAAATTAACGCGCCGCCAGCTATATATTATTTATAGCCTATAATGTTACGGTTATCATCTGATGGACGGTTCGGCTACTATTGCCTACCTACTGCCTCTGCCTCGTCTTTTTTGTTATCTGTTATGAAAAGGTATTATAACAATGAGAATTTGCTGGTTTAGACACTCTGTCCATTACCAAGGTTTGGCAACCCAGCCTGTAAAATGCGCATATGGCGAATGCGCTTTCGATATATACCAGTACCAATATGGAATAGTATGTTCATCATGATTTTGCGTTTATTTACATGCATCCCATCATTAGCCTATACTTTTGTAAAAATCTAATAAATGCATACATATAGGCCTATCCTCCCTTCCGTTAAAATACACTGGCTTGCTTCATCGCTCATGTCATGTGCACTTCGCATGAACTGTCATACGGAGGGGTTGGGCTAAAAGAACCTGCTTCTTGCATAATCTATGCTCCGTTTGGATTAACATGTCCATCGCTGGGTCCCTGGCGGGTTGATACAGCGGAGATCAGTTTCCCACCATACACACCCTCCAGTTCACTCACCCGATCCCCTCATCCAGCCATAGCGGGAGAATGCCTCTGAAATTAGTAGGCCCGTTTTATTATGCACTGGCTCCCCTTCCTCCTTGAATTAGACAGGACAGAAGAATGGATGGGGTTAATAAACACTCACATTCGATGCACATGCACGCACTGCCGGTAAAACAGCTGGAACGAATTTAGCCCATTATAGGCAACCACAGCAAATTGATGTTAGGCAATAGTTGATAGGATGAGTTGCTTTCTTGTGAAATGGACAACCCTTGGTTTAAATTGTCGCCGATGCAATGTATTTCTCGCCTTCTTATTGTGGCGCTGCATACGCGTGTGCGCGCATGTTATTTTTTTGTCGGATTCAATGGTCCAGACTATGGCCTAACATTATATTGACATCAACACCCATATAGGAGGTATATTATTATAGCCCTTATCGTACCAGCGATTTACAAACGCAGGCCTCCGTATTGGTGACGTGTTTCTATGCGTCGCATGAGCGCATGAAGGTTTAAACATTTGCGCATGGCTAGAACCGCGTAACATCTGGAATGGTTGACTAGAATGTACCGCCTAGGCTACAATATGTTATATCTCAAATATTTTTGACCGAGCCGCGTCCTGAAGAGTCATAATTGGGTTTGCGCTCCAGGCGCGTGGTCTAGGGAAATCGTCCAAAGCCGCCTGCTTGTTGCGATGTAATCAACCCGCAATGCCCGGCCCGTGTTGCGGGTCCTGCCTGCGCGAGTGCAGGTGTCTGCTACGGTGCAGCGGCTCTTACATAATATGCTTTAGCCCTCTGCTCGGAATTTAAACGCCCACACCAGTATAAATTCACATTTTCAAGCTGAAACACAAGTATCAGACCATACCCATGATTATGCACAACTATTTAAATCAATAAGTCATCGTTTTAGTCAAAATATGATATATTGGGCTTGAAGTGATAAATCCGAACTGCCCACTTCCAGAAAATCCTTATCAATGCTGTCTTTTTTCAAAGATTATGTAAAAAATTGTTTTTAGTTTACATTTCGTTTCAGGGCTGGGTTTTATTTGAATGTTACCACCCACCAGCATAGCATTGTTTAGAAGTCAGAAACGCAAAGTTGTTCCTCTTGGGGAGTCCCGACAAACAGCTCTGTTTGGCCGCCTAAACCATGGAGCAAATTAAAATAGGGGATGCAAATGTATGATTTTGTACCTCCAGAAAATCGACATAATCCATTGGATAATTTGTAAATTTTCACTTATGATTGAAATCTAGTCTGTATTAAACAAACAAAATAAATATGAACATTTTGCAACCCTATTCCCCTGTTGCCCAAAGATAAATGGTTTGGACCACTAAAGTCTTGCTTCGCTACATGCTTCACTGCTTTGATTGGTGCAGCTAAAGCACAAGTGTCAATCCTATAATTAAGCAATATGGCCAGAATAGGTGTGGTATATGGCCAGAATAGGTGTGGTATATGGCCAGAATAGGTGTGGTATATGGCCAGAATAGGTGTGGTATATGGCCAGAATAGGTGTGGTATATGGCCAGAATAGGTGTGGTATATGGCCAGAATAGGTGTGGTATATGGCCAGAATAGGTGTGGTATATGGCCAGAATAGGTGTGGTATATGGCCAGAATAGGTGTGGTATATGGCCAGAATAGGTGTGGTATATGGCCAGAATAGGTGTGGTATATGGCCAGAATAGGTGTGGTATATGGCCAGAATAGGTGTGGTATATGGCCAGAATAGGTGTGGTATATGGCCAGAATAGGTGTGGTATATGGCCAGAATAGGTGTGGTATATGGCCAGAATAGGTGTGGTATATGGCCAGAATAGGTGTGGTATATGGCCAGAATAGGTGTGGTATATGGCCAGAATAGGTGTGGTATATGGCAGAATAGGTGTGGTATATGGCCAGAATAGGTGTGGTATATTGCCAGAATAGGTGTGGTATATGGCCAGAATAGGTGTGGTATATGGCCAGAATAGGTGTGGTATATGGACAGAATAGGTGTGTTATATGGACAGAATAGGTGTGGTATATGGCCAGAATAGGTGTGGTATATGGCCAGAATAGGTGTGGTATATGGCCAGAATAGGTGTGGTATATGGCCAGAATAGGTGTGGTATATGGCCAGAATAGGTGTGGTATATGGCCAGAATAGGTGTGGTATATGGCCAGAATAGGTGTGGTATATGGACAGAATAGGTGTGGTATATTGCCAGAATAGGTGTGGTATATGGCCAGAATAGGTGTGGTATATGGCCAGAATAGGTGTGGTATATGGCCAATGTCAAATCAAATTTGATTAGTCACATGCGCCGAATAAGACAGGTGTAGTAGACCTTACAGTGAAATGCTTACTTACGAGCCCCTAACCAACAATGCAGTTTTAAAAAATACAGATAGAATAAGATGTAAACGTAACAAGTAATTAAAGGGAAGCAGTGAAATAACAATAGCGAAACTATATACAGGGGGGTACCGATACAGAGTCAATGTGTGGGGGGCACTGGTCAGTTGAGGTAATATGTACATGTTGGTACATCTATGCATAGATGATAACAACAGAGAGTAGTAGCGGTGTACAATAGAGGGGGGGGGGCAATGCAAATAGTCTGGGTAGCCATTTGATTAGATGTTCAGAGTCTTATGGCTTGGGGTAGAAGCTGTTTAGAACCTCTTGGACTTAGACTTGGCGCTCCGGGACCGCTTGCCGTGCAGAAGCAGAGAGAACAGTCTATGACTAGGGTAGCTGGATTCTTTGACAATATTTAGGGCCTTCCTCTGACACCGCCTGGTATAGAGTCCTGGATGGCAGGAAGCTTGGCCCCAGTGATGTACTGGGCCATTTACTACCCTCTGTAGTGCCTTGCGGTCGGAGGCCGAGCAGTTGCCATACCAGGCAGTGATGCAACCAGTCAGAATGCTCTTGCTGGTGCAGCTGTAGTACCTGTTGAGGATCTGAGGACCCATAACACATCTTTTCAGTCTCCTGAGGGGGAATAGGTTTTGTTGTGCCCTCTTCACGACTGTCTTGGTGTGCTTGGACCATGTTAGTTTGTTGGTGATGTGGACACCAAGGAACTTGAAGCTCTCAACCTGCTCCACTAGAGCCCCGTCAATGAGAATGGGGGAGTGCTCCGTCCTCTTTTTCCTGTAGTCCACAATAATCTCCTTTGTATACCAATATACCACGGCTAAGGGCTGTTCCTAGGCACAACGCAAAGCGAGGTGCCTTTTTGCTATTAAACTGGTTATCAACATAATTAGAGCAGTAAGAATAAATGTTTTGTCATAGCCATGGTATAGGTCTGATATATCACGGCTGTCAGCCAATCAGCATTCAGGGTTCGAAACACCAGGTTATAATGAAAAATAAAAAGGAAATGTGCTGCACACTGCTGTTCATGCTCCCAGAACTGCATGAAAAGACACGTTTATGGGTAAAAATTCCAGATCACTTTCCGACAAACAGTTTTTTCGGGAGTTGTCACGGCTTCAGCACACCCTGCGTGAACGTGGGGAAACGAATATGTTGGTGTTCAGACGACGTGAACGGGTCTGTATCCTCACGTGATCTGGTTGAGTATTCAATGAAAATTTACCCGGGAACGAACAGTCACTCTCAGGTTTCCTAAGGTGTACTTCAGGGAACGCACACTGTTGTGTGTGTGCATGTCTGAATACCTCCCGATCACTCTTCCCACCATTGAAACTCTTGCAAACCTACAACACTCACTCTCCCACCTCCTACAAATCCCCCCAAATCTTGCAGTGAGGAAGGTGTCAGGGCATGCGTACTAGGTGGTGAAAATCCTGCTGGAAAATGTTGCTAATATTATTGCTAATTTGCTACCCTAGCTGCAGTAGTCAACACTAAAACAATATTTAGTCTTGTTTACAAAAGATAACTATACTCTGTGCTGCTACTATCAAATATCAACTTTCCCAACTATAGTGGACCATATTCCTGTCCCTGCAAAGGGTAGCTAGTTAAACTTAGGATACACAATGCTACTTATTTCTTTCTTTATTTAACTAGGCAAGTCAGTTAAGAACTAATTCCATTTTTACAATGACAACCTACCTAAATTGCAATCTTTTCATAATTTTGTTATTGTCATTGACGTAAAATCTTCAACCAATTAGAAATGAGTAGGCCTAGTTAGGTATAATGTTACACATCACAAAATGCAAGTCAAGTCTATTTGTCATATGCACAGAATACACTGGCTGGGCGGTAAAAACATAAAATAAACTATACAGGACTGCATTCACCGACTTGTTTGGATTTTTACTTTCACTTTTATAACAACATTTTCATTTTTGATTTGTTACCTTCAATAATACAGTAATGACTCCGGAAAATGATGGCAATCATCTGTTTTCATTGCCAGAAAGAACTGCCTTCAGCAGACAACTAAGAAAGTTTGCTTGCAAGAGTCCTTCTGTAGCTCAGTTGGTAGAGCATGGCGCTTGTAACGCCAGGGTAGTGGGTTCGATTCCCGGGACCACCCATACGTAGAATGTATGCACACATGACTGTAAGTCGCTTTGGATAAAAGCGTCTGCTAAATGGCATATATTATTATTATTATTATATTATATTAGCAACAATTCAAACAACTTTGGGAGTAAAGACCCCAAGAAATCAGGCTACTACCTCAAGTGGTGAAAGTAAGAACTGCAATTTAATCCATAAATGCAGTCAAATAGGAGAATAATAATTCTGTCAATGAAATATATATATATATATTTTTTACACACTGTGTGAATGACAGCACATTAGTGCAGTGAATGAAGAAATGGATGAAAATGCTGGACTTTAACAAGTAACTATGCAAATGGTAAGCATTGCTCAGTACAAAATCCTACAAAAGTGGATTTTGATTCCTACGCAATGTTCTACAAATGAGATTACTTCACTGTCAGTTTTGTCCTATTAATTTTGGTTGAACATTAAAGCAATCAGAATGGACAAAGCACTTTAAAACCCCTGATAATTAATTTGTTGCTATCATAGGGCCATGCACTACCCATAAAGCATATATAAAACTTATATTATTCAGAAACATCAAACATCAGAAACATCACCGTCATATTGTCAAAAATGAGAAAAATACAGTGATATGATATGTTGGCCATATCACCCAGTCCTAGATACAGTGCCTTCAGAAAGTATTCATACCCCTTGACTTATTCCTCATTTTGTTGTGTTACAGCCTGAATTCAAAATGGATTAAATTGTTTTTTACACACAATATTTTTTTACACAAATAACAAACATCTTTTTTTTTTGTTATACATTTTTGCTATTTTTTGAAAATTAAATGCTTAAATATCTCATTTACATAAGTATTCAAACTCTTGAGTCAATACATGTTAGAATCACCTTTGGCAGCGATTACAGCTGTGAGTCTTTCTGGGTAGGTCTCTAAGAGTTTTGCACACCTGGATTGTACAATATTTGCCCATTATTATTTTCAAAATTCTTCCACCTCTGTCAAATTGGTTGTTGCTCTTTGCTAGACAACCATTTTCAAGGCTTGCCATAGATTTTCAAGCAGATTTAAGCAAAAACGGTAACTCGGCCACTCAGGAACATTCACTGCCTTCTTTGTAAGCAACTCTATTGTATATTTGAACTTGTGTTTAAGGTTATTGTCCTGCTGAAAGGTGAATGAATCTCCCAGTGTCTTTTGAAAAGCAGATTGAATGAGGATTTAATCTAGAATTTTGCCTGTGCTTAGCTCCATTCTATTTCTTTTTTATTCAGAAAAACTCCCCAGTCCTTATCGATTACAAGCATACCCATAACATGATGCAGTCACGACTATGCTTGAAAATAGGGAGAGTGGCACTCAGTAATGTGTTGGATTGGATTTTCCCCTAACATAACACTTTGTTTTCCTGAAAAAAAGTGAATTGCTTTGCCACATTTTTTTGCAGTATTACTTTAGTGCCTTATTGCTAACAGGATGCATGTTTTGGAGTATTTTTTATTCTTTAATGGCTTCCTTTTCACTCCGTCAATTAGGTTAGTTTTGTGGAGTAAATACAATGACGTTGATCCATCCTCAGTTTTCTCCTATTACAACAACAACAACCATTAAACCCTGTAACTGTTTTAAAGTCACCATTGGCCTCATGGTGAAATCCCTGAGTGGTTTCCTTCATTCTGACACCTGGGTTAGGAAGGACACCTGCATCTTTGTAGTGGCTGGGTGTATTGATATACCATCCAAAGTGTAACTAATAATATCACCATGCTCAAAAAGATAATCAACGTCTGTTTTTATTTTTATTTGTACCCTTGTACCAATGTTACATATTATTTCTTATTTAACACTTATTTAAGTAAGCAAGTTAGTTAAGAACAAATTGTTATTTACAATGACGGCCTACCCCAGCCAAACCCGGGCGACGCTGGGCCAATTGTGCGCCGCCCTATAGGACTCCCAATCGCGGCCGGATGTGATACAGCCTGGATGCAGCCCAATATAAGTGCCCTTCAGGCATTGGAAAACATCCCTGGTCTTTGTGGTTAAATCTGTGTTTGAAATTCACTGCCTTACAAATAACTGAATGTGTGTGGTACAGAGATGAGGCAGTCATTCAAAAATCATGCTAAAGACTATTATTGCAACTTATTATGTGACTTGTTAAGAATTTTTACTCCTGAAATTATTTATGCTTGTCACAACAAAGGGGTTGAATACTTATTGACTCAAGACAAGAAAAACATAATTCCAAATGACATTATATTGTTTGTAAGCCAGTGACAAACAATCTCAAATTGATGTTTGGGCTTGGCCAGGCTCTCCTGGCTACAGTCCAGGGCTATCACAGAGGTAGAGGTGAGGGGAGGTGGCAGTGGGGGAGGCGGAGGGGTATGATGGGATTGGAGCTGTTGGAGCAGTTGCTGTCTCTGTCCCTGCGGTTGAGGCTGCTCCGCTTCTACTGCTACTGCTGTGTTTGGGTGTGTGGTGGTTATGGTGTCTGCTATGGTTGTGTGTGTGGTGGTTATGGTGTCTGCTATGGTTGTGTGTGTGGTGGTTATGGTGTCTGCTATGGTTGTGTGTGTGGTGGTTATGGTGTCTGCTATGGTTGTGTGTGTGGTGGTTATGGTGTCTGCTATGGTTGTGTGTGTGGTGGTTATGGTGTCTGCTATGTAGTAGTGGGCTACCGTGGGGTGACCCCTGTAATAGGGGTCTTCCGGGTAATGGGGTGCTTTGTATGTCCCGACTGAGGAGGGGACAGCAGAGGAGGAACATGGCAACATGTCCTGGGGAGAGTTTTATTTTTGTATTATTTTTATTTCACCATTATTTAACCAGGTAGGCTAGTTGAGAAGTTCTCATTTACAACTGTGACCTGGCCAAGATAAAGCAAAGCAGTGTGACACAAACAACAACACAGAGTAACACATAGAATAAACAAACATACAGTCAATAATTACAATTGAGAAAGTCTATATGCAGTGTGTGCAAATGAGGTAGGATAAGAGGGGTGTGAGGCAATAAATTGGCCATAGTGGCGAAATTATTACAGTATGGCAAATTAAACACTGGGGTGATAGATGTGCAGAAGATGAGTGTGCAAGTAGCGGTACTGGGGTGCAAAGGAGCAAAATAAATAAAACAAATAACAATATGGTGATGAGGTAGTTGGATGGGCTATTTACAGGTTGGTTATGTACAAGTGCAGTAATCTGTGAGCTGCTCTGACAGCTGGTGCTTAAAGCTAGTGGGAAAGATATGAGTCTCCAGCTTCAGTGATTTTTGCAGTTCGTTCCAGTCACTGGCAGCAGAGAATGGAAGGAAAGGCGGTCGAAGGACGAATTGGCTTTGTGGGTGACCAGAGACATACAGTATACCTGCTGGAGCGCGTGCTACAGGTGGGTGCTGCTATGGTGACCAGTGAGCTGAGATAAGGCAGGGCTTTACCTCGCAATGACTTATAGATGACCTGGAGCCAGTGGGTTTGGCGATGGATATGAAGCGAGGGCCAGCCAACGAGAGCATACAGGTCGCAGTGGTGGGTAGTATATGGTGCTTTGGTGACAAAACGGATGGTGCTGCTGACATGGCATCCAATTTGTTGAGTAGAGTGTTGGAGGCTTTTTTGTAAATGACATCGCCAAAGTCAAGGATCGGTAGGATAGTCAGTTTTACGAGGGTATGTTTGGCAGCATGAGTGAAGGATGCTTTGTTGCAAAATAGGAAGCCAATTCTAGATTACATTTTGGATTGGAGATGCGTAATGTGACTCTGGAAGGAGGGTTTACAGTCTAACCAGACACCTAGGTATTTGTAGTTGTCCACATATTCTAAGTCAGAATATGAGTCTGCCGATAAGAATATGGTGAAAGCCTTGGCCAGGTCGATGAATACAGCTGCACAGTATTATCTCTAATCGATGGCCATTATGATATCGTTTAGGACCTTGACCATGGCTGAGGTGCACCCATGACCAGCTCGGAAACCAGATTGCATAGCGGAGAAGGTACGGTGGGATTCGAAATGGTCGGTGATCTGTTTGTTAACTTGGCTTTCGAAGACCTTAGAAAGGTAGGGTAGGATATAGGTCTGTAGCAGTTTGAGTTTAGATTGTCTCCGCCTTTGAAGAGGGGGATGACCGCGGCAGCTTTCCAATCTTTGGGGATCTCAGACGATACGAAAGAGAGGTTGAACAAGCTAGTAATAGGGGTTGCAACAATAGTAGTCACTGTTGGTCAACGGCCCAGGGCTGTATTCAACATGTCTGACAGAAACACAATGACAGAAAGAGGGTTTAGATAAAAACACAAGTTGGCACATTGAATTTTGTGATCCTAATGAGTAGAAATATATATAATTTATATAATAACAACACATGTGGATAATTGCTTAGACGCTGCTCATTAAAGCCCTTGAATGCTAGCATCCCTGCAGCCAGGTTAACAGCCTCCACCGGATAACTGACGACTGCACAGAAACAATTAGAACAGAGGGTTGGATAGAGATTCACAACAGCAGGCAATGAGAGTGTCAAGCATGAGGGCCCATAAAGGTACATCGTAAATACCATACTTAACAGAAATATAATCCCAACATGCAGCACTTTCAATCATTTTACCGAGTTACAGTTCATTTCAGGAAATCTGTCAATTTAAGAAAACAGAAATACTCTTCAGTTTCATCAACTGTCCGGGTTGCTGGTCTCAGACGATCCCGCAGGTGAAGAGCTGGATGTGGAGGTCCTGGGCTTGTGTGATTACACAGGGTCTATGGTTGTGAGGCCAGTTGGACGTACTGCCAAATTCTCTAAAACGACATTGGAGGCGGCTTATGGTAGAGAAATTAATACTAAATTCTCTGGCAACAACTCTGGTGGACATTCCTGCAGTCAGCATGCCAATTGCATGAGATGAGATGGCATGCTCCAGAGCGTCTTTAAAAAAGTGAGGCAAGTGGAAGTGTGTGATGAGGGATGAAAACAGGAGTTAGACATTTAGTCATTTAGCAGACAGACAGTAAGTACATTCATCATAACGTAGCTAAGTGAGACAACCCCATATCACAGTCATAGTAGGTACATTTTGACTTAGATAAGGTCAGCAAAGTCAGTGCTGGTAAGAAAAGAAGAGGGCCAGAGTTACTGCAAGAAAGGCAAGGGTTTTAGTGGAAGGGTGGTGAGGGGGGGGGTGCTGTGGGATACATCAAGATACTTGGTGTAGAGGAAGGTTTTCAGATGTTTTCAGAAGATGTGCAGGCACTTGGCTGTTGTAACGGTTGTCTTCCTCCTCTGACGAGGAGTATGAAATATAGGACCAATGCGCAGCGTGGTAAGTGTCCATATTTTAATGAAATTTAACCGAATACTGAATACAAAAGAAGAAGAAAAATAAATGAAAACCGAAACAGTTCTGTATGGTAAAACGTAGACACAGAAAACAACTACCCACAACCCATAGTGGGAAAACAGGCTGCCTAAGTATGGTTCTCAATCAGAGACAACAATTGACAGCTGCCTCTGATTGGGAACCATACTAGGCCAAACACCTAGACATATAACACACAGAACAAAACATAGAATGCCCACCCCAACTCACGCCCTGACCAAACTAAAATAGAGACATAAAAAAGAAACTAAGGTCAGGACGTGACAGCTGTCCTGACATTACGGGAAAGCTGTGTGTTTGGAGCAGATCCTACAAGGTCGAGGGTTCCACAAATCTCCCACTAGGGAACCCCAATTCCTGTAGACTGTGGAGAGATGACAAGAATCAAAGGCTCATGTTACAATAAAGTACAACAACCACACATGCAGCTATCTCAGACATAACAGAAGTCAATTAAAAAGAATACTAACACTAGCCTATTTGACTGATAACACCTAGCCTACAGCCCAATACATTTTAAACTATGTCCTATGTCTTATGTCTTAGATTGTAACAATTCCTCTACATTCCTTTTCTACAAATGACTCACTCAATCTCTAGACCAGGTTTGTTTGCACTAAGCTGCAGTGGTAAAAGCCTACTGTCAAGAAATAACAATGACTACGTGACATATAATTCCTGAAACACATTCCAGTTGATACATTTAAAAAATGTCATTTCATTCATGCATTGTATAAGTTTATCATTAGAAACAGCTAGCCTATAATGTTACATATTGGCACTGGCAGTTAACTAACACTGAATAGACACTTGTTAGCTAACTATAACATTCACAATTCCAGAGGTAGCAATGCAAAAACAGTCTTAACGTTATTATCAGCTTGTATTACCAGCATTGATCCGCATAGACTCGAGAAAATAGACTTGCCATCTTTATCAATCATATAGTCTGTAAGCCTACTGTCAAGAAATGACATTAACAATGTGACATAGCTAGCTGTAATTCTAAAACACAATCCATTGTTAATTCTAACCTAGCTACCTATAGCATACTATAAACTCGCTCCAGTCTGAGCTGCTGTCAAAACAATGATAGGAACGGTACACTCTAGCTAGGGTAGCTAGCTAGTTGTTTAGCGAACTAGCATACCACTAACGTTAATTTCAACCCGCTAGTAATTATCTTTTTGATAACCACATTAACAGGATGTAACGTTGGTAAGGTAGCTATATACTTCAGCTCACATTAACTTGCTAGATATATATAAACTCTGTTAGCATGTGTGACTAGCATTAGCTGCTAGCTAGCTAGAATACTTGGTTTAATTTAGCTAGAACATTAGCTTGCTCAGTTTGCAAAAAAACTACACTGAACAGTCACCCGCAAAAGAAAATTCAAGGAACTTGTTTATCTATTTTGTTGTGCTATTACATTTGTATTGGTGTTTCATGTCCGATGTGCTCAGGGTGCTGCTACATGTCATTTGCGATGTGCATCATGAGCCAAGTCACTGTAGCCTGTAATGTCACTTCCCCTGTAAGAACCATGAGCACGGACTGACTTGGCTTTGCTGTACAGCAGCTGAAGCCTGCCAGCAGACTGCCAGCATCCTACCTACCAACGATTGTACTGTGTTCATTACAAAGTAGAAAAACAAATGTCTCTTATGGAAGATGCCAAAAGTTTGGAGACAACAATATATGGTGAAGTCAAAAATACTGGTTTCCGTCTGTGGCGAAGTTTTCACTATTGTAATGAAAGAGTAGGGAGCAGGTCTCGAACCCTCGGCCTTCGCCCAAGGTCCGGCAAGCTATCGACTGTGCTTGCCGGATGCTCTTGCGGCAGGGTCGATTTCCACGCTTATAAACCCAGGGTCGTTACACTATTATGCTTACTACAAAACAGTAGCCAGCTGACTAATGTTTTGAATACGTTGTAGTAAAAAAAACTGCAAAAACAGATAACATTAGCTAGCTGGATAAGGTTAGCGAGATAGCAAATTAATGTTTGCATGCTAAGTAGCTACACTGACAGCTTTCAATTTGTTGATGTTTCTCCAGTCCACGTGGAAATCACCAGAACATTCTTTCCCACCCCCAATCCGTGAATATTTAAACAACAGTGACCTCTCATTCAGAGAAAAAAAAGAAGAATAAGAGGAAAAATGCCAAAAATGCCAAAAATGAAGCTGGGAAAGTGACTACTGAGACCAGTGACAATCATAACCCAATAGAAAACTCTGAGGTTAATAAGCGACCCCGAAGGCGGTGCAGTTCTCTGCAGAATACAAAAGAAGGCAGCCAAATATCAATGCTGACTTTCATTCAAACAATCCGGAATCAACAAACACCCAAGCGGCCCAGGGTACCAAGCTCCCCATCAGAGTCTGGAGTTAGGTCACTTGCAGAAAAAATGGCTGATAAGGAGGATGTAATTCTGAGAGAAGTGGAGAAAAGGCTCCTTAGTTAGCCACCCAGACCGAAATCATTGATGAATGGTGGAACATGCATGATTGAAATAATCTATATTTGAGTAGTCTATATTATCAGGTTCAGAGAAGGACATCTGTGTAACTCATAACCTCTGTTGCTACCATAAGAGAATGAGCAATCTGCAGATAACTTTTTCAAACCATCCATCAGGCTAAAATGCTCTGGGACCCTCGTTCCAAGCCTAGAGGAATATTGGGAGTTCATTTGAATATTCATAGCATTATTTCTAAGAGTGAACAGGTAGAACATTTATTGAATGAGTCTAATCTTGATTTTTCTGTTTCTCTGAGACATGGCTGAAGAAATGGTCTCCTATTTCAGCCTTTAATGTTGCTGGACAGTCCATATTCAGGAGCAACAGGGGAGACGGCAGTGGGAATGGATTGATTATGTACATGGAAGATAACTATAAATTCAATCGTAACATATGGGAACATGACCTTGAATGTATGGGGCTGAATGTCTTCCTCTCCCCTCTTATGTCTCTCACTACAATTGGATTATATCAACAACCAATATCTGATATCTTGTTTTATGACCATCTAAATGCCATGCTTAAAGAATGACTATAAGAAGGAGATCATCTTCATGGGCGATTTCAATATAAACTGGGAAAACAAAACGTGCAGGAAAAAACTCGAAGACTATTTCAACCTGACTCAAATAATACAAGGTCCAACCAGAGTAACACAGTCATCCCAGACTCAAATTGATCTGGTGTTTACTAACAGACCTGATCGAAAAACTAAGTTCACTAACTTACAAACTGGCGTTTCTCAAATCAAATTGAATTGGTCACATACACGTGTTTAGCAGATGTTATTGCGGGTGTAACAACATGCTTTTGCTTTTAGTTCCGAGAGTGCAGCAATATTGGAAATGTTACTTTGGTGTTTAGAAAGCTCACTAAAAAGAGATTTAAGGACTACACCACTGCAATTGTAGAATAAATGTTTCTCATATTGATGCCACACAGTCTGTTTTCTAAATGACAATTTGTTTTTTAGGGGCACTTGCTCTATAAGCCAACAAGTAGGCTACAACAACCTGCCTAACTGACTGACTCATGCAATACTCCAGCAGCAGCATATTGTGGTAGACCTGTCACGCCCCAATGTGAAGGGTTTTATTACAGAGTAATATAATCACAATTAGCTGCTATGTGGGAGGCACCATAAAAAGAGATCACCGACTGGGCAAAAACTGGTTGAATCAACATTATTTACACTTAATTTCAACCAAAAAATGTAATGTGATGATGTTCAATCAATGTGGAAAACGTATAAAAATGTATTTTTTTCACCCAACTTTTAACCTAAATCCAATGATAAGGTGACAGTTTTGGTTGATTTCACATTGAATTCACGTTTGTTGACAACTCAACCAAATGTAAATCCAAACTAGACGTTGAACTGTTTGTGCCCTGTAGGGGTGTTGCTAATGTACACACAATATCATGGAACCCAACCGTTAGGTGTACACATTAAACATCACAGTTTAATTGTTGTTGTGCTCATGTATTGCTGTTCCTTTGCCTGTAATTTCAAGTGTTTATTCACAGACTTCAAATTGCAGTTTGAGTAAATATATTGATGTTGAATTATGTGGACACAAAACGACTCTATTGAGAGAACTCTTATTCCCACTAACCCTGATTTGTATCTGTTGTTTCCTCATTCCTCATTGCTTTGCTGCCATCTCATTGGACGCCCAGACTGTCCGTCATGGCTTCCCCTATCAGCCGTCGTCCATGGCCCATGACCCAGTCCAGAAGATCCTGGCCATTGGGACCCAGAGTGGGGCCCTCAGACTGTATCCTTTCTGCTCTGTGTGATGCTGTGTTCAACTCCATTGATCTGTTTGTGTTGTGTACACTAGCCACTGGGTTCCTGAGGGGGAGGCCCTGTATGGGGCTGCTCTCAGCCCAGACCAGACCAGCAGCAGGTAGGTGGATGGATGGATGGATAGATAGAAAGACAATGCCCTTGGAAGAGCAGGCTGAGCTCATTGGTGTTTATGTATACTCATTCTATCTATGTCTAATAACACATATTACATTAAAATGGCATGTTACACTGTAAAAGAAAAAAGCAGATCCTTTACTCTTAATCCTTGATATAGAGCTGGCAGCCAGTTTACAGGGACAACAGCTTGCTGTGCTTTATAACACAGAGCAGTGGAATGGCACCCCAGGGAGCCATAGCTACAGAGAGCACCTGCCCGCTATCTCGCCTCTTGCTTGCCTGCGTCAGGCCCCTTTACTGTTCCAGCATGTGTTCTCCCTGAAAGTAGCTCATTAAGGTGTGATTACTGTCTGCCTTTCTGTCCCTCCTTGCTTTCCCCCGTTTCTGTCTCTCCCTGCTGTCTATCTTTTTGTCTCTCCCTGTTGTCTGTCTTTCTGTCTCTCCCTTTTGTCTGTCTTTCTGTCTTTCCCTGCTGTCTGTCTTTTTGTCTCTCCCTGTTGTCTGTCTTTCTGTCTCTCCGTGCTGTCTGTCTTTCTGTCTCTCCCTGTTGTCTGTCTTTCTGTCTCTCCCTGTTGTCTGTCCTTCTGTCTCTCCCTGCTGTCTGTCTTTCTGTCTCTCCATGCTGTCTGTCTTTCTGTCTCTCCCTGTTGTCTGTCTTTCTGTCTCTCCCTGTTGTCTTTCCTTCTGTCTCTCCCTGCTGTCTGTCTTTCTGTCTCTCCCTGTTGTCTGTCCTTCTGTCTCTCCCTGCTGTCTGTCTTTCTGTCTCTCCATGCTGTCTGTCTTTCTGTCTCTCCCTGTTGTCTGTCTTTCTGTCTCTCCCTGTTGTCTTTCCTTCTGTCTCTCCCTGCTGTCTGTCTTTCTGTCTCTCCCTGTTGTCTGTCCTTCTGTCTCTCCCTGCTGTCTGCGTTTCTGTCTCTCCCTGTTGTCTGTCTTTCTGTCTCTCCCTGTTGTCTGTCTTTCTGTCTCTCCCAGCTTTCTTCTACACATGGGCATAATGTCTACTTACATCTGAATGGAAAGGTGAGACTAAAAATTGTCACAGTACTATTGGTGCAGGATGGCAGTGCCCTAAGATACTGATCTAAGGTCAGTTTAGCATACTATTTGCATTGGTATTAGATTTGTGTCAATCAAGATGGAACCACAGAGTGGTTTATATGCTCGCTATGATGGTCAGTTTACACTGAGACAACATGTGGGTTTTTTTACCACTTGAGCTGAAGATAAACCATCAGTGAATGGTTTGGCGATTCGTCCTCCTCACTGACGTTGGTAGCTTTGAATTTGAGAGGAGAGAAGCATCTTAACTTCAGTCATAAATTTGATTGATGTCGATCAGATAGAAATAGGTTTTTATCTCTAGGAGAGGAAGGTGAATGCGGAGTCATGCAACCACCTACGCTGTTCCCTTCTCAGATCAGTGCTCTAGATGATAAATTGGCCTGCTTTTGCCTAATCTGAAGACGAAGATGCCTGATACAGAATACATGCTGTTATTGGTCCTTTTTTGTCCTTTGATGAAGAGGATTTCTGTCCTGTAGCTCTATGTCTGTCCTGTAGCTCTATGTCTGTCCTGTAACTCTGTCTGTCCTGTAGCTCTATGTCTGTCCTGTAGCTCTATGTCTGTCCTGTAACTCTGTCTGTCCTGTAGCTCTATGTCTGTCCTGTAGCTCTATGTCTGTCCTGTAACTCGTTGTCTGTCCTGTAGCTCTATGTCTTTCCTGTAACTCTGTCTGTCCTGTAGCTCTATGTCTGTCCTGTAACTCGTTGTCTGTCCTGTAGCTCTATGTCTTTCCTGTAACTCTGTCTGTCCTGTAGCTCTATGTCTGTCCTGTAACTCTGTCTGTCCTGTAGCTCTATGTCTGTCCTGTAGCTCTATGTCTGTCCTGTAACTCGTTGTCTGTCCTGTAGCTCTATGTCTTTCCTGTAACTCTATGTCTGTCCGGTAGCTCTATGTCTGTCCTGTAGCTCTATGCCTGCCCTGTAGCTCTTTGTCTGTCCTATAGCTCTATGTCTGTCCTGTAGCGCTATGTCTGTCCTGTAACTCTATGTCTGTGGTGTGGCTCTATGCTGTGATTGCCTGCTAGCTTTTTTCAATGTGTCTGTGGCGAGGCTGTTTGCGGTGCTGTCCTGTCCTTTCCTCCCGTGGAGGATTACAGGATATGGCAGATCAAGGGCCTGAGCCTGGCAGCGGGTAGTGCTGAGCGGGCTGGAGGACCAGGGGTAGAGGAGAGGACAGGAAAGGATCCCCAGATCTGCCAGCCTAAGTGAATGCCCTGTGATCCGAAAAACGGTCCTATTTGTGATGCTGGGCAGGGTTAGGAGTGTGTGTTTTCTGTCCCTTTGGTGCTGTCTGACTGAGAGGCTGGGGAAAGATAGGGGGAGAGAGAGACAGAGAGACAGACACTCACATGCACATACACATGTTTGTTGTACTATCCTTGTTGTTACCAAACAATTGATTCCCATTCAAAATCCTATTTTCCCAAACACCTAACTCTAACCGTAAGCCTAAAATAGCCTTTTTCCTGGTGGGGACCGGCGAAATGTCCCCACTTTTCTTTGTTTTACTTTCCTTGTGAGGACTTTTGGTCCGACAGACAGACAGACAGACAGACAGACAGACAGACAGACAGACAGACAGACAGACAGACAGACAGACAGACAGACAGACAGAAAAGGGTTCTGTTTGTCTGTCTTTTGATGTCACACTCCACCTAGCTGCTCAGGTTAGGCCCGTGCAGCTCCTGGGCTCTTGCACCAGAATAGAACTTATATTGATCTGTTTGTTGTATTTTTTTGAATCCCCGAGCCGACTAGCTTAACCCTTATTTCTCCTGTAAGTCACTCTGGATAAGAGAGTCTGCTAAATTATTAAAATAATTAAATGTACTACACACACCATCTCAATTGTTTGGGACCAATCTGCATCATAGGCATATCCCTGCAGCAACATATTGTCTCACAATATGTGGAGAGCAATTGAAAGATGTCCATCTGCACCAGCAGTTTAGCTAAAGTATATTAAATGATCTGCTCATTGGAGTGAGAGAGAAGGGACTGTATTACTAATACAGACTGCAGAATGATCATATTACAGATGGAATGAGAGGTATAGCCCTACCTTGGGAAACCTCTATGAGGGTACTTCCCTCCTTCACGGAACCACTGATCTAACATGACCAGATCGGTGAAATGTTTGCAGTGGTTTCGAGGCTTTCGTCTATCCATCTGGCATACAGCACAAGATCAGTGATGGCTTCCAGAAATGGAGGAAACAAGGAAGGAGGTGTGTGTTTTGGGTGGCCTGTTGGTGTTTCCAGTGGGCAGTGTCCAGGGTTGTCGCTCCGCACATCAACAGATTATCTCATCTGCACACACACACACACACACACACACACACACACACACACACACACACACACACACACACACACACACACACACACACACACACACACACACACACACACACACACACACACACACACACACACAAACACAAAGGATGGGCATAAGGCTAAAATGCAACATTGAAACACAGTGTACACTACATGGCCAAAAGTAGGTAGACACCCCTTCAAATGAGTGGATTTTAAGATTTCAATCACGTCCGTTGCTGACAAGTGTATAAAATCGAGCACACAGCCATGCAATCTCCATAGACAAACATTGGCAGTAGGATGGCCTGACTGAAGAGCTCAGTGACGTTCAACATGGCACAGTCATAGGATGCCACCTTTCCAACAAGTCAACTTGTCAAATTTCTGCCCTGCTAGAGCTGCCCCAGTCAACTATAAGTGCTGTTATTGTGAAGTGGAAGCAACGTCAGCACAAGAACTGTTCGTCGGGAACGTCATGAAATGGTTTCCATGGCCAAGCAGCTGCACACAAGCCAAAGATCAACATGTGCAATGCCAAGCGTTGGCTGGAAGGGTGTAAAGTTCACCGCCAGTGGAAACATTCTCTGGAGTGATGAATCATGCTTCACCATCTGACAGTCCGACGGACGAATCTGAGTTTGGCGGATGCCAGCAGAACACTACCTACCGAGTGCATAGTGTCTGGGGTTGTTATTCATGGTTTGGACTAGGCGCTTTAGTTCCAGTGAAAGGAGATGTTATCAAAACAGCATACAATGACATTCTAAACAATTCTGTGCTTCAAACTTTGTGGCAACAGTTTGGGGAAGGCCCTTGCATGTTTCATCCTCTGTGCACAAAGCGAGGTCCATACAGAAATGGTTTGTCGACATCGGTGTGGAAGAACTTGGCTGGGCTGCACAGAGCCCTGACATCAACCCCATCGAACACCTTTCGGATGAATTGTAACGCTGACTGCAAGCCAGGCCTAATCACCTAACACCAGTGCCAGACCTCACTAATGCTCTTGTGGCTGAATGGAGCCAAGCCCCTGCTGCAATGTTCCAGCATCTTATGGAAAGCCTCCCCAGAAGAGTGGAGATTGTTATAGCAGCAAAGGGGGACCAACTCCATATTAATGCCCATGAATTTGGAATGTGATGTTTGACGAGCAGGTGTCCACATACCTTTGGTCAAGTAGTGTAGCACCTGTATGCATTGTTTACCTGTTGTAGTATTTTGTTGTAGCATGCCACATTAGTTATTGCATTCTAATTCAGAGTTGTACACTACATATTGACAAATGTCTGTTGATTGTTTAATGCATAGTATTAGTATTACAATGTGAATAGTATATCTATGTTGCTTTTCCCTCCTATTCTGTAGAGGTCTGACTCTGAATGTAAAGATCTGTCTCTAGAGATCTGACAGCAGCGATCTGGCTACAGAGGGCTAGCTTCACACAGAGAGAGTAGAGGAGCTAACACTGATGCTGGATAGAGCGAGAGATTTACACAGAGTAGGGCAGCCAGCATCACAGCGCAGAAATGCTGCAATTTCCAGGCCAGAAGCAATTGTGTATATACTTTATTTCTTGATTTATCTATTTGTTGATTTATTAAATTCTTTATATTATTTTTCATCCCTCCCTTCCCTGTCCAGGCGTCTCTCTTCGGGAGCTAACCATTTTAGATGGCACTCCACAGTACAGACCAGGCCTGAGGTTGTGTGTGTGTCAGTACTTACATAATGCGCTGGATCTCAGGGATAGGAAGGCAAGGCTGAATGAGACAGCAACAGTGTCATCAAAGGAGCTGGCTGCTGTGTGTGTGTGTGTGTGTGTGTGTGTGTGTGTGTGTGTGTGTGTGTGTGTGTGTGTGTGTGTGTGTGTGTGTGTGTGTGTGTGTGTGTGTGTGTGTGTGTGTGTGTGTGTGTGTGTGTGTGTGTGTGTGTGTGTTTGATGTGAGCGTGAGTGTGTGTGTGTGTGTGTGTTTGTGTGTGTGTGTGTGTGTGTGTGTGTGTGTGTGTGTGTGTGTGTGAGTGTGTGTGTGTGTGTGTGTGTGATGTGAGTGTGTATGTGTGTTTGTGTGTGCTTGATGTGAGTATGTTTGTGTGTCTCTGTGTCTGCCTGGCTCCAGTATGCACATACAGTACCAGTACACGTACACATCTACTCATTTAAGGGTTTTTCTTTATTTTTACTATTTTCTACATTGTTGAATAATAGTGAAGACATCAAAACTATGAAATAACACATATGGAATCATGTAGTAGCTAAAAAAGTGTTAGCCAAATCAAAATATATTTTAGATTTTAGATTCTTCAAAGTAGACACCCTTTGCCTTGATGACGGCTTTGCACGCTCTTGGCATTTTCTCTATCAGCTTCACCTGGAATGCTTTCCAACAGTCTTGAAGGAGTTCCCACATATGCTGAGCACTTGTTGGCGGCCTTTCCTTCACTCTGCGGTCCAACTCATCCCAAACCATCTGAATTGGGTTGAGTTTGGGTGATTGTGGGGACCAGGTCATCTGATGCAGCACTCTCCTTCTTGGTCAAATAGCCCTTACACAGCCTGGAAGTGTATTGAGTCATTGTCCTGTTGAATAACAAATTACAGTCCCACTAAGCGCAAACCAGATGGGATGGCGTATTGCTGTAGAATGCTGTAGTAGCCATAATGGTTAAGTGTGCCTTGAATTCTAAATAAATCACAGACAGTGTCACCAGCAAAGCATCCCCACACAATCACACCTCCTCCTCCATGCTTCACGGTGGTAACCGCACATGCAGAGATCATCTGTTCACCTATTCTGCATCTCACAAAGACACAGCGGTTGGAACCAAAAATCTCTAATTTAGACTCATCAGACCAAAGGACAGATTTCCACCGGTCTAATGTCCATTGCTCGTGTTTCTTGGCCCAAGCAAGTCTCTTCTTCTTATTGGTGTCCTTTAGTAATGGTTTCTTTGCAACAATTTGACCATGATTCATGCATTCTCCTCTGTGTGCAAAACTGTCATCAAGGCAAAGGCTGGCTGCTTTGAAGAATCTCAAATATAAAATATATTTTGATTTGTTTGCTTTGTTTTTTTTGGTTACTACATGATTCCATATGTATTATTTCAGATTTTTTGATGTCTTCACTATTATTCTTCAATGTAGAAAATAGTAAAACAATTAAGAAAAACCCTGGAATAAGTAGGTGTGTCCAAACCTTTGACTGGTACTGTATATTACATTGATTTATTAGACTTTTTTTGTAGATGTTCCAAATGAGTCCATCAGTGGCTTGTACAGTATGTGTGGAGGCCTGGAGACGCTAAACATGTTTCTGTTAATTAACGGTCAATTACCGTGAGACCAGCAGTCTTTTACATGACAATAACCGGCTGACAACATGTAATGACTGCCCTATGTGGAGAAACGCTTAACTCCCTCGTTCCTTCTAGCGTCGGTAGCAACATTAGCGGCAGCATCCGGTTGGGCTGGTCAAGTCCCTGAGGAAGGATGCTATGGAAAGGCTACAGGCACAGCAGGAACTCAGTGGGGATTAGGATCAGATCCTAACCTCTACTCCCTCCCACAACCTGGACAGGAGGGATTGGGGACGATGGGAAAATGAAATAACCTTCACTTTGGAGCTACTGTCTTGTGAGAGCTTGGAAGGATGGGTGTGTTTGTGTATGTGCGCGCATCCGTGCACGTGTGTGTGCGACTGGTGTGTGTGTGCGCAGGCATGTTTGCCTGCATGTGTGTGTGTATGTGTATGCTGGTGGATGACTTGTTTCAGCCAGATGGCAGGTCTAGCTGATTAACAGTGTATCTAACAGGAAGAACCCACAGGACAGATGGGGTCATAGGGGAGCATTAAAATAATATCTCAGTCTTATCCTCCCCCATAAAAAAATTCACTTGCGCTTGTCTTTTCCTACTACCGCTGACTTTGTTGACCATTTCTTTATTGAGGAAAAATCTACTTACTTCGACTTGTAATATGTGATTGTCTCACATAGCTGTCTTAAGATGATTGCACTAACTGCAAATTGCTCTGGATAAGATTTTCTGCTAATTTTCTGAAATGGCAAAACGAGTAGAGGAGACATGGCGTGTAGATGTCAACTGTCATATCAACTTTACTTCACCAGGCCTAGCTATACAGTATCTGTGTCATGTAGTCAGTGCAACAGTCATGTTGTATAGGGTGGTGTAGGATTCAGAGTACAATCAATGCCATTGTACTGAAGGGCTGTGGAGCCTGACTCAAGCAAATTATTATTCAATTCTTAACATCTATAAATGCTGCGGAACCCTTTTGTATCCTCACTAGATTACACTTGACAGTGAACATTGTCACCATCCCTGTCCAGCTGGACAGCGTGTATTTCAGTGCTTTTCGACCCAAAGTCTCTTAGCCATGACAAGCTCTCTACAGGATGGTTTTTAAGCAATAAAACTAGGTTGTCATAGAAATCCCCGGTAGGTGACGTCTTTTAGAGATCCTATTAAATAAAGTACTGTACAATTACCTCTTCCTATAATTCTACTGGCTTCTGCAGCCTCCCAGACAGACATCCCTTATCTCTCTGCTGCTGTGCCCCTGTCCAGCCTTGAATGATGACCGTGTGTGTGTGTGTGTGTGTGTGTGTGTGTGTGTGTGTGTGTGTGTGTGTGTGTGTGTGTGTGTGTGTGTGTGTGTGTGTGTGTGTGTGTGTGTGTGTGTGTGTGTGTGTGTGTGTGTGTGTGTGTGTGTGTCATTCTACTCAGGAGGAAGGACATGTGTGATTCACTGGATCGCTAATGGAAAAGTTTTAGCGAGAGATTCAATATTGTCTTGGCTCAGAAAATGCTGCCCCCCGTCCCCCTCCTCCTCCTCCTCGTCCCCGACCCGCTTTCTGTAATTTACCCTCCCAGTGAGTCACCGCAATAAAAAAGGCCAAGTGGTCTCTCTATTAAATCCAAAACCAATGTGATTGGATGATAACAAGTCTCTATGACCCGAGGCCTAACAGCCAGACAAGGAATAAAGGAATATCCACTGAACAAAAATATAAACGCAACATGAAACAATTTAAAAGATTTGACTGATTTAAAGTTCATGTAAAGAAATCTGTCAACTGAAATAAATTCTATATAGGCTATAATCTATGGATTTCACATGACTGGGAATACAGACATGCATCTATTGGTCACAGATAACTTTTAAAAAACCGTACGGGTGTGGATCAGAAAACTTGTCAGTACCTGGTGTGACCACCATTTGCCTCATGCAGAGCGACACATCTCCTTCGCATAGAGTTGATCAGGCTGTTGATTGTGGCCTGTGGAATGTTGCTGGGAACTGGAACACATTGTCGTGCATGTCTATCCCAAACATGCTCAATGGGTGACATGTCTGGTGAGTATGCAGGCCATGGAAGACCTGGGACTTTTTCAGCTTCCAGAAATGGTGTACAGATCCTTGCAGACATGGGGCCGTGCATTATCATGCTGAAACATGAGGTGATGGCGGCGGATGAATGGCACGACAATGTGCCTCAGGAGCTCGTCACAGTATCTCTGTGCATTCAACTTGCCATCTATAAAATGTGTTCGTTGTCCGTAGCATATATTCCCATACAATAACCCCACCGCCACCATGGGGCACTCTGTTCACAACATTGACATCAGCAAACTGCACGCCGACATGACGGCCATCTGCCCTGTACAGTGTAAACTGGGATTCATCAGTGAAGAGCACACTTCTCCAGCATGCCAGGGGCCACTGAAGTCGGTTACAACGCCGAACTGCAGTCAGGTCAAGACCCTGGTGAGGACGTCGAACACGCAGATAAGCTTCCCTGAGACGCTTTCTTCAGTTGTGCAAACCCACAGTTTCATCAGCTGTCCGGGGGCTGGTCTCAGACGATCCCGCAGGTGAAGAAGCCGGATGTGGAGGTCCTGGGCTGGCGTGGTTAAATGTGATCTGCGGTTGTGAGGTCGGTTGGATGTACTGACAAATTCTTTAAAAGGATGTTGGAGGCGTCTTATGGTCGAACAATTAACATAAAATGTTCTGGCAACAGCTCTGGTGGACATTCCTGCAGTCAGCATGCCAATTTCACACTTCTTCAAAACTTGAGACATCTGTGGGATTGTATTGTGTGACAAAACTGCACATTTTAGAGTGGTTTTGTATTGTCCCCAGCACAAGGTGCACCTGTGTAATGATCATGCTGTTTAATCAGCTTCTTGATAGGCCACATCTGTCAGGAGGATGGATTATCTTGGCAAAGGAGAAATTCTGACTAACAGGGATGTAAACAAATGTGTTCACATAATTTGAGATACATAAGCTTTTTGTGCATATGGAACATTTCTGGGATCATTTATTTCAGCTCATGGAACATGGGACCAACACTTTGCATGTTGCGTTTATCATTTTTTTCTGTGTAATAGAAATGGTGGCTACTGTGAAACCCTGAAGTGATATGATGAGTCTGTGGTCCATTTCATCTCAATTCCAGGTTTGGAATTGTATCGCACTCTCAATGAGAAATTCCATGTCTGATTTATGTAACAGAAGTTGAAATGAAGTTGAAGTTGAAGTTGACCCCCCTTTGCCTGTTAATGATATTTGCTTACCCTCTGTTAAATCAGTCTGTTTCTCTATCTCGCTCTCTTCTCTCCCTCTGCCTCCTCTTCGCTTTTCCGCCCTCCCTCCCTCCCTCCACTCTTTGTTGAACACCACTCTCCTCCCCCTGCCACTGCAGATGGTAGTGTGTGTGTTGTGTGTGTTGGCCAGGTGAGGTAGAAAACAAGCTGTGCTGTGTCCCAGTGCAGACCAGGCTACCTGGTGCCTGAGATGTCACCTTCCTGTGCACTAATTACAGTCAACAGACGGCAGCACACGCTCGACTGGCTCCTCACTGTAAATACAGGCCTCATGTGGACACAGAGAAGGGAGAACTACAGGTACACACACACACACACACACACACACACACACACACACACACACACACACACACACACACACACACACACACACACACACACACACACACACACACACACACACACACACACACACACACACACAGGTAGAACAAATGGTCAATGGATGCCCCCATGGAGAGTGGGCACAGATCAGAGAATCTCTTTCTCTCCCTTCAATTACCCCCAGCCTCCATGGTGGAGGGGAATAGCTAATGACAGAGAGAGGGAGGGGATGGAGTGTCATTATGATAGGCTAATATGAGCTTGATGAGTGAAAGGCAGAGCCGTGTGTGTACTGCCCCCCTTCTCCTCTTCCTTGTTTTTGTAATGGTTCCCTCCTTTCTTGAAAAAAGTATGAATGGATTGTGCTCATTGAAAACAATACACTTTTTTCTTTGTTAGGGGCAATGTTGTGGCGGCAGGGTATCCTAGTGGTTAGAGCGCTGGACTAGTAACCGAAAGGTTGCAAGATCAAATCCCCAAGCTGACAAGGTAAAAAAAACGTCATTCTGCCCCTGAACCCACTGTTCCTAGGCTGTCATTGAAAATAAGACTTTGTTTGTAACTGACTTTCCTAGGTAAATAAAGGTAGAAAAATGTTCTACATACCAAGATTTTTTCCTAGAAAACGGTGTTTACTTGACTCATATATTGCAAAACCCCATTTCAGTTCTTGGAATTCATGTTAAAGATTATGAATCATAATGCCATAGTTTTGTTATATAAATGCCACATGGTATCACATGTCATATCCTAATAGCATAGTCTTAACATTTACAAGTGAAAATTAGAGTGGCAGTTAGAAGCTGGGAACGGTTTTTAAATGCTAGTAGTAGACATCTGCATATGGGATCGTGGGATGCAGGTTGTGGTTGGCTCCAGTGATGTAGTGGAGGGTAAACCCA
Source organism: Oncorhynchus keta (assembly GCF_023373465.1). Lineage (NCBI taxonomy): Eukaryota > Metazoa > Chordata > Actinopteri > Salmoniformes > Salmonidae > Oncorhynchus > Oncorhynchus keta. The sequence goes on from NC_068428.1 coordinate 24,750,976, forward strand.
TGCAAATACAGTTTACCCCGCTTTTTTCATTTCATAAATAGGGTTAATACGCACCTGTTATAGTATATTATCATTTTTAGCATTAGCATTTATGCTACTGGCCTCCTGTCATTTTGGAAATGTTAGTATGCTAGCATTTACCCATCATGTATTTACCTCTATATCCTTGGCTGTCTCCCTTTCTCAGAGTGACGTGATTATATGATAAGGCACTGACACGCGGCTCTGTCTGAAATGCTAGTACAACAGTCATGTACAGTTTGAGAGTGATGTGATGACATGGGCCCTGACTCCCTGACCCTGTCAGTGGTTCCTGTGAGGGGATTTTGTTCCCTCACCTAATGCAGTGCCCTTCATCTGACCTCTGCCTCTCTACGGACCTTAAGTGCTAACTGCATCTCTCTCTCTCTCTCTCTCTCTCTCTCTCTCTCTCTCTCTCTCTCTCTCTCTCTCTCTCTCTCTCTCTCTCTCTCTCTCTCTCTCTCTCTCTCTCTCTCACTTCCACTCCCTCTGTCTTTCTTCTAACTTTTCCACTACCTTTACCTCTCACTGCCCTTTCACTCTTCCTCTTCCACTCTTTTCAACATTCTTGCCTTCTCTCTTTATTTTTGAATCTCTTATTTTTTTGTATCATTCTGTCATTCTCTCTGAAGTGCTGTGTAAACAGGTCAAGAGGCTTAAAGGCCAGAGGCGTTGCATGTGGAAATGTGTGTGCATGTGTGGAGTGGTTTGTAGTTTGCAAGCGTTATGCCTGCTCCCAGTCCACACCCATGCTAGCTACTGTGCTGTTCCTGGGAAGCCAGTAGTCAGTCAGTCAGTCAGTCAGTCAGTCAGTCAGTCAGTGTGCCTACCTACTGCTTACAGTAGAGTAGCAGTGTAACGGACTAACGCCTAGATACATCACCAGCACATCACATAGCACATCCCCACTCTAACCTCCCCTGCTGTGGTGTCTTCTTGAAGTACCCGCCCCCAGGACACTCAGCTGCTATGGAAAACTACTGACATATAGAGGCTATGACAACGAGATACTGCCGGACGTGTAACCTGGTTTACTTTATTGTAAGGACGTTTGGAAGAAAAGCCATGGAAGTAAACTGTTCAGACTAGACTTTATACTGTAAATAGTGTCCATTTGATGGACTTTCTAGTGTTGATATAACAGTATTGCTGGGTACCTAACTGTACAGAAATACTACAATGTCGTGGTTAACGGCAATTTATTGGTTCTTTGTAGTAACCTTACCAATATGGCCATCAAGCTGTCATTCAACAGTAATAGACATCTTTTTCAGTGGTCTTGGCTGTTTCTGTTGATGGAAACTGACATGATCTTAGACCTGTCATTAAACATAGACAGGCTTTAGGGCTGTGTGTTGCCTCCCACTAGGCACCCACTGGTTGTATCAACATTGTTTCCACGTCATTTCAGTGTGTTCTGTGATGTAGTCCAGAGACACCTGAAGGACGTAGGATGTGTATATTAATGTCTGGGATGTGACCTCGGTAACACCCTTCTACTCTGTCTGCAGGGATGACACACACACACATTTTTCTTTCTTTCCTTCTCAATTCGCTCTCCCCTGCTCTTCTTTCACTCAATCTCTTTAACTCTCTCCTTATCCTTTTCTCTCTGTCAGTCTCACTATCTCTCTCCTCTCTTTCTTTCTCCTGTCTCTCCCCTGTCTCTCTGAGTTATCTCTCTATCCCTTTTCTCTATTCCCTTAGTAATGATGAATCATCTGCATTACTCTGACTGTACACCTAACTCCATTTGATCACAGCCCAGCCCCAGGATCTGCCAATCACACCGGCCCATACTCGACTGACGGCCTGTGTTTCCATAGTGCCTGTCTCCGTGACAAACTGTGTGGTGGCAATACAAAAGAGGTTTGGGTTTCGCTCCATTGAAAAACATCCCCTCAGTGTCGTTAGCGTCACGATTCAAAGAACATCGACATCTCAAGAAACCATTCTCTCCATCTTTCCCTCATAGCTAACTTCCACACCGTCAAGCTTGCTAATGTGCCTTGGAAAACTTCCAGATGTGATACACCCTCTTGATTTGGTCTCATGAAACAACATTTGAAATAGTGTTTTTTACATTGGATAAAAGCAGAGACACAGACCGACAGAATGGTATATCAAACACTGCATTTGAGGAACAATGGGAAAGTAATTTTGCTTTGAATATTGATTAACTTGTAATCTGACTTTTGAGAAAATGGCCTTTGAATGTTTTGGTACCCACCCATTCAGCGTCGTTCACACCCTTTTAAGCTTTAGAACCACCCATCTCTTTAAGGCTTGATCGGAGCATTTTGTCCTAGCAACAATAGTCAAGCACCCAATCCAGCTGGCAAACTTTGTCTAGCTTGCTACCTACTTCCAGACACAAATGAGAGAACAGCTCCCAGCTCATAATTTAACTCGCCCGAGCAGAGCTGGTTAGGCTGTTTTTATGTTATCCAGAGCATTGGTGACTGTAACTGTGCTGCTGGCAACAATTAATGTTTTTTTGCCAACGTTTACTGACATCGGCCATATTCAACGGTGTTAAGCATTCATAAATTAATCAGTTATTCTGTGCTCTGGCACACTCAGACGAGAGTGCTCTGAAATTGGAGTAGATCCCCAGAACAAATTTACCAGCTACATCTATCAACAGTTGTTGCAGTGACATTCTATTGAAATGGATACTTGCATAGTGGAGTCTTTTGTTAAGACATGTAGCTACCTAGCTAGATAAACAATGAACTATAATCCCAACTCATGACGTTACTACCCTGCTGACGTTACTACCCTGCTGAAGGATGCTGACTTTTTCTGTGGCTAAACCAACTAGGCTCGGAATTTAACAACTGTATTTGTATTTACAGATGTCATACAAGTCTGTTATTAACTCTTAGAACCACCCATCCCGGATCCGGGAGAATTGTCATCAACAACGCTGAATAGCACAGCGCCACAGTCAAATAATATTTCTAGGAAATATTCATATTCATGAAATCACAAGTGCAATATAGGAAAACACAGCTTAGCCTTTTGTTAATCCACCTGTCGTCTCAGATTTTGAAATTATGCTTTACAGCGAAAGCAATACAAGCGTTTGTGTAAGTTTATCGATTGCTCGACAAAACAATAAGTACACCTAGCATCAGGTACCTTGGTCACGAAAATCAGAAAAGCAATCAAATGAATCGTTTCCCTTTGATGATCTTCGGATGTTTTCACTCACGAGACTCCCAGTTAGACAACAAATGTTCCTTTTGTTCCATAAAGATAGTTTTTATATCCAAATACCTCCATTAGTTTGGTGCGTTATGCCCAGGAATCCACCGGAAAGAGCGGTCACGACCACGCAGACAAAAATTCCAAATTATATCCATAATGTCAACAGAAACATGGCAAACATTTTTTATAATCAATCCTCAAGGTGTTTTTCAAATATCTATTCGATAATATATCAACCGGGACAGTTGGCTTTTCACTAGGACCGGGAGTAATGATTTTGCGCACAAATCACTCTCAGAGCCCCCACCTGTCCACTTACGCAATGTGGTCGTTCACGCTCATTCTTCAAAATAAAAGCCTGAAACTATGTCTAAAGGCTGTTGACACCTTAGGGAAGCCATAGAAAAAGGAATCTGGTTGATATCCCTTTCAATGGGCAATAGGGATGCATAGGAACACAGGGGTTTCAAAATAAGAGTCACTTCCTGATTGGATTTTTCTCAGGCTTTCGCCTGCAATATCAGTTCTGTTATACTCACATACACTATTTTTACAGTTTTGGAAACTTTAGAGTGTTTTCTATCCTAATCTGTCAATTATATGCATATTCTAGCATCTGGTCCTGAGAAATAGGCCGTTTACTTACTTTTATTTTTCCAAACATAAAAATTAGTTAGTTGATAGTTCACATGTTCCAGATGGCATTTCTGCCTAAAAACGCTTAATGATAAAATAAAATAAAAACTTTTTTTTTTTTGCAAATGTATATTAAAAAAGTATTCAGACACTTTGTTATGAGGCTAGAAATTGATCTCAGGTGCATCCTGTTTCCATTGAGAATCCTTGAAATGTTTCTACAACTTGATTGGAGTCCACCTGTGGGAAATCCAATTGATTGAAGATGATTTGGAAAGGCAACTGTCTATATAAGGTCTCACAATTGACTGTGCATGTCAGAGAAAAAAAACAAGCCATGAGGTCAAAGGAATTGTCTGTAGTGCTCCAAGACAGGATTGTGTCAAGACACAGATCTGGGGAAGGGTACCAAAAACTGTCTGCAACATTGAAGGTACCCAAGAAAACAGTGGCCTCCATAATTCTTAAATGGAAGAAGTTTGGAACCACCAAGTCTCTTCCTAGAGCTGGCTGCCCAGCCAAATTGAGCAATCGGGGGAGAAGGGCCTTGGTCAGGGCGGTCACCAAAAACCCGATAGTCATTCTGACAGAGCTCCAGAGTTCCTTTGTGGAGACAGGAGAACCTTCCAGAAGGACAATCATCTATGCAGCCCTCCACCACTCAGGTCTTTCTGGTAGAGTGGCCAGGTGGAAGCCACTCCTCAGTAAAAGGCACATGACAGCCCCCTTGGAAGCTTGGTGGTGCTGTGGGGGTGTTTTTCGTTTTTCAGTGGCAGGGACTGGGAGACTAGTTAGGATTGAGGGAAAGATGAACAGAGCAAAGTACAGAGAGAGATCCTTGATGAATACCTGCACCAGGGTGCTCAGGACCTCAGACTGGGGCAACGGTTCACCTTCCAACAGGATAATGACCCTAAGCACACAGCCAAGACAACGCAGGAGTGGCTTCAGGACAAGTCTCTGAATGTCATTGAGTGGTCCAGCCAGAGCCCGCTCTTGAACCCAATCAAACATCTCTTGAGAGACCTGAAAATAGCTGTACAGTGACACTCCTCATCCAACCTGACAGAGCTTGAGAGGATCTGCAGAGAAGAATGGGAGAAACTCCCCAAATACAGGTGTGCCAAGCTTGTAGCGTCATACCCAAGAAGACTCAAGGCTGTAATCGCTACCAAAAGTGCTTCAACAAAGTACTGAGTAAAGGGTCTGAATACTTATGTAAATGTGATATTTCAGTTTTTTCTTTGTCATTATGGGGTATTGTGTGTAGATTGATAAGGGGGAAAAACAATTTTAATACATTTTAGAATAAGGCTGTAATGTAACAAGCTGTGTAAAAAGTCAATGGGTCTGAACACTTTCCGATTGCACTGTATGTGGTGAATTATCCAAGGTTAAATCTAGGAGAACAACAGGGAGCTGCATGGTGTTGAGGACTATTATACAGTGGTGGAAAAAGTACCCAATTGTCATACTCAAGTAAAAGTTAAAGTCACGCAGTAAAATACTACTTGAATAAATGTCTAAATGTATATAATTGTAAATATATTGAAGTATTAACAGTAAATGTAATTGCTAAAATATACTTAGGAATCAAAAGTAAAAGTGGGCGACACAACAGTGGTAGGCTTGATTACCAACAACGACGAGACGGCCTACAGAGAGGAGGTGAGGGCCCTCGGAGTGTGGTGTCAGGAAAATAACCTCACACTCAACGTCAACAAAACTAAGGAGATGATTGTGGACTTCAGGAAACAGCAGAGGGAACACCCCCCTATCCACATCGATGGAACAGTAGTGGAGAGGGTAGCAAGTTTGAAGTTCCTCGGCATACACATCACAGACAAACTGAATAGGTCCACTCACACTGACAGCGTCGTGAAGAAGGCGCAGCAGCGCCTCTTCAACCTCAGGAGGCTGAAGAAATTCGGCTTGTCACCAAAAGCACTCACAAACTTCTACAGATGCACAATCGAGAGCATCCTGGCGGGCTGTATCACCGCCTGGTACGGCAACTGCTCCGCCCTCAACCGTAAGGCTCTCCAGAGGGTAGTGAGGTCTGCACAACGCATCACCGGGGCAAACTACCTGCCCTCCAGGACACCTACACCACCCGATGTTACAGGAAGGCCATAAAGATCATCAAGGACATCAACCACCCGAGCCACTGCCTGTTCACCCCGCTATCATCCAGAAGGCGAGGTCAGTACAGGTGCATCAAAGCTGGGACCGAGAGACTGAAAAACAGCTTCTATCTCAAGGCCATCAGACTGTTAAACAGCCACCACTAACATTGAGTGGCTGCTGCCAACACACTGTCATTGACACTGACCCAACTCCAGCCACTTTAATAATGGGAATTGATGGGAAATTATGTAAATATATCACGAGCCACTTTAAACAATGCTACCTTATATAATGTTACTTACCCTACATTATTCATCTCATATGCATACGTATATACTGCACTCTATATCATCGACTGCATCCTTATGTAATACATGTATCACTAGCCACTTTAACTATGCCACTTTGTTTACTTTGTCTACATACTCATCTCATATGTATATACTGTACTCGATACCATCTACTGTATGCTGCCCTGTACCATCACTCATTCATATATCCTTATGTACATATTCATTATCCCCTTACACTGTGTATAAGACAGTAGTTTTGGAATTGTTAGTTAGATTACTTGTTGGTTATCACTGCATTGTCGGAACTAGAAGCACAAGCATTTCGCTACACTCGCATTAACATCTGCTAACCATGTGTATGTGACAAATAACATTTGATTTGATTTGATTTGGAAGTAAAAGTATAAATCATTTCAAATTCCTTATTTTAAGCAAACCAGACGGTACCATTTTCTTGTTTTTTAAGTTTACGGATAGCAGGGCTCCAACACTCAGAGATGATTTACAAACAAGAAATGTGTTTAGTGAGTCCGCCAGATCAGAGGCAGTAGAGATGACCAGGGATGTTCTCTTGATATGTGCGTGAATTGGACCATTTTCCTGTCTTGCTAAGCCTTCTAAATGTAACAAGTACTTTTGGCTGTCAGGGAAAATATATGGAGTAAAAGTACATTATTTTCTTTAGGAATGTAGTGAAGTAAATGTAGTCAAACAATATAAATAGTAAATTACAGATACCCCCAAAAAACTACTGTAGTACTTTCAAGTATTTTAACTTAAATACTCTACACCACTGTTATTATTTAGCCAGCAGCATACCAACCTGCACCCCACTGCTAGTTTGCATCTGAAGTTAAGCAAGGTTGGTCCTGGTCAGTCCTTGGATGGGAGATCAGATGCTGCTGGAAGAGTTGTTGGAGTGTCAGTAGGAGGTGCCCTTTCCTTTGGTCTAAACAATATATATACCCATGTCCCAGGGCAGTGATTGGGTGTGCTGTCTTTTGGATGGGATGTAAAACGGATGTCCTGACTCTCTATGGTCACTAAAGATCCCATGGAGTAGGGGTGTTGACTCCGGTGTCCTGGCTAAATTCTCAATCTGGCCCTCATACTGTCACCTAATCATTCCCAGCTTGTAATTGGCTCCTCCCTCCCTCTCCCCTGTAACTATTCCCCAGGTTGTTGCTGTAACTGAGAATGTGTTCTCAGTGTGCGTGTGTGCGTGTGTGTGTGCGCGCGTGTGCGCAATGTGTTTGTGTGCGCGTGCGCGTATGTGTGTGTGTGTGTGTGTGTGTGTGTGTGTGTGTGTGTGTGTGTGTGTGTGTGTGTGTGTGTGTGTGTGTGTGTGTGTGTGTGTGTGTGTGTGTGTGTGTGTGTGTGTGTGTGTGTGTGTGTGTGTGTGTGTGTGCACATGCACGTTAGCAGTGTGAATGGCCACAGACAGGGCTATAAATTAAACATTTTCATTGGTAGCACTGGTGCTCACAACTTAAAAATGTTAGAGGCACCACATGAAATTTAGGACTACCAGAAAATCAGATTTTTAAGTGGAGATCCATTCTATATTGGGCCTATATGAATTACATCTACTTTTGAAGCACACGTTATGTAACATTTATATGTAATATGTAACATTTACATTTTTTGATTGAACTGGGCAAGTTAGTTAAGAACAAAATCTTATTTACAATGAAAGCCTAGGAACAGTGGGTTAACTGCCTTGTTTAGGGGCAGAACGACAGATGTTTACCTTGTCAGCTTGGGGATCCGTTCTAGCAGCCTTTCAGTTACTAGCCCAACGCTCTAACTACTAGGCTACCTGCCGCCCTATTGTAACGACATTCGTTTATTATAAAGGCTAAAATGTTTATACAAATACCTGTCATTGAAATTACAAAGTCATTTGTGGAATATTTGGTTTCTACATTGTGTATAAATCACTATTTTCCTATTGAGATGCGTTACACTGAAAATTGTACACTGTTTCTTTAAAAACATCCGGATTGTGAATAGGACATCCAAGAGATCTGTCATTCATTTATTGCTATGATCATTGATCTTCTGAAGATTAAGCTATCCCTTTTCCTATCTTTCTATGCCCCCAAATATTGGGGTATACTGGTAAAGTTAGCTAGGTAGCCAATGAGGTAACATGACTGAACAAAGTGTAAACAAATGGTTAACGATGCGCAATTAGTGTTAGAAAGGCCCACGACATGGTTTATGACTGTAAATTGCAGTCCTGGTGATCCGCTATAGGAAGATGAAAATGTTGCTCTGGTAATATGCGTCAGATCTCTTGATCTGGTCCTGCTAGAAGCAGAACTAGCAGTAATGGTGCAACCATGACGCTATGGAATCTGCACTCGCTTTTTTCTCTTGGGCACTTGGAAACAACAGTACATCGAAGCATTATCATTACAACAATTATTTTCTGGGAGATTTTTTTCATAGTCTCAGAGTGCTCCTAAAATAAAACTCCTGTTCACATAGCAAAAATATTTAATTGCATATATGACCAAAGTAGTTGCACTTTAGAGCCTTGGCCACAGGGATGTTTGTGCTTTTCCGTCTAGAATGATGTTGTGATGTCAAATGTAGGAATGGGGAGAGGCAAAGGGGCTGAGACGGACAACTGAAGGCTGGAGGGAGTACATGAAGTGGGAGAGAGGGAGGACATCAAGCAAAAAATGTACTGTATCTAGAAGCAGGGGGTGGTGGATCATTGCGTCTGTTTGTCTTAGTATCATCCTCTGACTGGGAATCAGGAAAAACATCAGGAGAGAAACACACTGTTCTAAAACACAACTACTGCAATCCGACAGTCAGGCAGACAGAGAGAGAGAGAGAGAGAGAGAATAGTCCCAACATTCCAGAACAGAACAGCATAGCCAGTGACATTCTATCGTTCTTAATTTCTATGAACACAGCTAGCTACCATAAATATTTTATAGCAGTAGAATAAAACCGTAGTACTCACATCATTCAGGGACAGTGAGAGAACAGAGGCCAGGCAAAGCCCCGTCGACAGTCTACACTATACTAGAATCAACAGTGTGCTTGATCTTTGTCTTGATTGTGGGAGAGCAGCTATTTTGTACATCTGTGATTATAGGACCCATAACATGGTCCATGGCTGTCCATGGCTGTGTACTCCCCATCCTACCCCTACAGCCTGGCTGTGTACTCCCCATCCTACCCCTACAGCCTGGCTGTGTACTCCCCATCCTACCACTACAGCCTGGCTGTGTATCCCCATCCTACCCCTACAGCCTGGCTGTGTATCCCCATCCTACACCTACAGCCTGGCTGTGTATCCCCATCCTACCCCTACAGCCTGGCTGTGTATCCCCATCCTACCACTACAGCCTGGCTGTGTATCCCCATCCTACCCCTACAGCCTGGCTGTGTACTCCCCATCCTACCCCTACAGCCTGGCTGTGTATCCCCATCCTACCCCTACAGCCTGGCTGTGTATCCCCATCCTACCCCTACAGCCTGGCTGTGTATCCCCATCCTACACCTACAGCCTGGCTGTGTATCCCCATCCTACACCTACAGCCTGGCTGTGTATCCCCATCCTACACCTACAGCCTGGCTGTGTATCCCCATCCTACACCTACAGCCTGGCTGTGTATCCCCATCCTACACCTACAGCCTGGCTGTGTATCCCCATCCTACACCTACAGCCTGGCTGTGTATCCCCATCCTACCCCTACAGCCTGGCTGTGTATCCCCATCCTACCACTACAGCCTGGCTATGTATCCCCATCCTACACCTACAGCCTGGCTGTATCCCCATCCTACACCTACAGCCTGGCTGTGTACTCCCCATCCTACACCTACAGCCTGGCTGTGTATCCCCATCCTACACCTACAGCCTGGCTGTGTATCCCCATCCTACACCTACAGCCTGGCTGTGTATCCCCATCCTACACCTACAGCCTGGCTGTGTATCCCCATCCTACCCCTAAAGCCTGGCTGTGTATCCCCATCCTACCCCTACAGCCTGGCTGTGTATCCCCATCCTACCCCTACAGCCTGGCTGTGTATCCCCATCCTACCCCTACAGCCTGGCTGTGTATCCCCATCCTACCACTACAGCCTGGCTATGTATCCCCATCCTACACCTACAGCCTGGCTGTGTATCCCCATCCTACCACTACAGCCTGGCTATGTATCCCCATCCTACACCTACAGCCTGGCTGTGTATCCCCATCCTACCCCTACAGCCTGGCTATGTATCCCCATCCTACCCCTACAGCCTGGCTGTGTATCCCCATCCTACACCTACAGCCTGGCTATGTATCCCCATCCTACACCTACAGCCTGGCTATGTATCCCCATCCTACACCTACAGCCTGGCTATGTATCCCCATCCTACACCTACAGCCTGGCTATGTATCCCCATCCTACACCTACAGCCTGGCTATGTATCCCCATCCTACACCTACAGCCTGGCTATGTATCCCCATCCTACACCTACAGCCTGGCTGTGTATCCCCATCCTACACCTACAGCCTGGCTATGTATCCCCATCCTACACCTACAGCCTGGATCCCCATCCTACACCTACAGCCTGGCTGTGTATCCCCATCCTACACCTACAGCCTGGCTGTGTATCCCCATCCTACCCCTACAGCCTGGCTATGTATCCCCATCCTACACCTACAGCCTGGCTGTGTATCCCCATCCTACACCTACAGCCTGGCTGTGTATCCCCATCCTACCCCTACAGCCTGGCTGTGTATCCCCATCCTACACCTACAGCCTGGCTGTGTATCCCCATCCTACACCTACAGCCTGGCTGTGTATCCCCATCCTACACCTACAGCCTGGCTGTGTATCCCCATCCTACACCTACAGCCTGGCTGTGTACTCCCCATCCTACACCTACAGCCTGGCTGTGTATCCCCATCCTACACCTACAGCCTGGCTGTGTATCCCCATCCTACACCTACAGCCTGGCTGTGTATCCCCATCCTACACCTACAGCCTGGCTGTGTATCCCCATCCTACACCTACAGCCTGGCTGTGTATCCCCATCCTACCACTACAGCCTGGCTATGTATCCCCATCCTACACCTACAGCCTGGCTATGTATCCCCATCCTACACCTACAGCCTGGCTGTGTATCCTACACCTACAGCCTGGCTGTCCTACACCTACAGCCTGGCTGTGTATCCCCATCCTACACCTACAGCCTGGCTGTGTATCCCCATCCTACACCTACAGCCTGGCTGTGTATCCCCATCCTACACCTACAGCCTGGCTGTGTATCCCCATTCTACCCCTAAAGCCTGGCTGTGTATCCCCATCCTACACCTACAGCCTGGCTGTGTATCCCCATCCTACCCCTACAGCCTGGCTGTGTATCCCCATCCTACCCCTACAGCCTGGCTGTGTATCCCCATCCTACCACTACAGCTTGGCTATGTATCCCCATCCTACACCTACAGCCTGGCTGTGTATCCCCATCCTACCACTACAGCCTGGCTATGTATCCCCATCCTACACCTACAGCCTGGCTGTGTATCCCCATCCTACACCTACAGCCTGGCTGTGTATCCCCATCCTACCACTACAGCCTGGCTATGTATCCCCATCCTACACCTACAGCCTGGCTATGTATCCCCATCCTACACCTCAGCCTGGCTATGTATCCCCATCCTACACCTACAGCCTGGCTATGTATCCCCATCCTACACCTACAGCCTGGCTATGTATCCCCATCCTACACCTACAGCCTGGCTATGTATCCCCATCCTACACCTACAGCCTGGCTAT
>NC_068428.1:24768052-24778052 GCF_023373465.1 Oncorhynchus keta
GAGTAAGACTCAAATAAGAAATGTATTTGGTTATACATATTCGTAAGTATCAAAAGTAAATGTAATTGCTCAAGTATATTTTAAATTCCTTATATTAAGCAAAGCAGATGGACACATTTTCTCATTTTTATTTATTTACGGATAGTATGGCACATGCTCCATCTCTGAGACATCATTTACAAACAAAGTTTAGTGAGTCCTCCAGATCAGAGGCAGTAGGGATGACCAGGGATGTTCTCTTGATAAGTGTGTGAATTGTCCTGCTAAGCATTCAAAACGTAACTATTGGATGTCATGGAAAATGCATGGAGGAAAATTTAAAAAATGTCAAACATATAAATAGTAAAGTACTTATACCCCCAAAAACTATTTCAAATCAAAAACTTGCTACCCTCTCCACTACTGTTCCATCGATGTGGATAGGGGGGTGTTCCCTCTGCTGTTTCCTGAAGTCCACAATCATCTCCTTAGTTTTGTTGACGTTGAGTGTGAGGTTATTTTCCTGACACCACACTCCGAGGGCCCTCACCTCCTCCCTGTAGGCCGTCTCGTCGTTGTTGGTAATCAAGCCTACCACTGTTGTGTCGTCCGCAAACTTGATGATTGAGTTGGAGGTGTGCGTGGCCACGCAGTCGTGGGTGAACAGGGAGTACAGGAGAGGGCTCAGAACGCACCCTTGTGGGGCCCCGTGTTGAGGATCAGCGGGGAGGAGATGTTGTTGCCTACCCTCACCACCTGGGGGCGGCCCATCAGGAAGTCCAGTACCCAGTTGCACAGGGCGGGGTCGAGACCCAGGGTCTCGAGCTTGATGACGAGCTTGGAGGGTACTATGGTGTTGAATGCCGAGCTGTAGTCGATGAACAGCATTCTCACATAGGTATTCCTCTTGTCCAGGTGGGTTAGGGCAGTGTGCAGTGTGGTTGAGATTGCATCGTCTGTGGACCTATTTGGGCGGTAAGCAAATTGGAGTGGGTCTAGGTTGTCAGGTAGGGTGGAGGTGATATGGTCCTTGACTAGTCTCTCAAAGCACTTCATGATGACGGAAGTGAGTGCTACGGGGCGGTAGTCGTTTAGCTCAGTTACCTTAGCTTTCTTGGGAACAGGAACAAAAGTAGTACTTTGTAGTATTTTCACTTAAGTATTTTAAACCACTGCAAGATACAGTCATCCTTCCTAACTCAGTTGCCAGGGAGGAAAGAAACCACTCACGTATATCACAATGAGAACAATGATGACTTTAAAACCTCTCTAGGGTATGTGGGACGCTAGCGTCCCATCTGGCCAACATCCAATGAGATTGCAGAGCGCCAAATTCAAATACAGAAATACTCATTATAAAAATTCAGAAAACAAAACATATTTTACATAGGTTTAAAGACTAACTTCTTGTGAATCCAACCACGGTGTCAGATTTAGAAAATGCTTTACTGCGAAAGCATAGCTTACGATTTTTTGAGAACATAGCCCAGATGACAAATTATTACATACAGTAACCAGCCAAGCAGAAGCGTTACAAAACTCAGAAATAGAGATAAAATTAATCCCTTACCTTTGATGATCTTCATATGGTTGCACTCAGAATACATTAATTTACTCAATAAATGTTCCTTTTGTTCGATAAAGTCTATTTATATCCAAAAACCTCAGTTTTGTTCGCGCGTTTTCTTCAGTAATCCACAGGCTCAAACGCAGTCAAAACAGGCAGACAAAAATCCAAATTGTATCCGTAAAGTTCATAGAAACATGTCAAACGATGTTTATATTCAATCCTCAGGTTGTTTTTAGCCTAAATTATCTATAATATTTCAACCGGACAATAACGTCATCAAAATAAAAGGTAAACAAGAAATGCACTCTCTCGGGATTGCGCATGAAAAAGCTCTGTGACATGTCAGGGTCCACTCATTCAGACTGGTCTTACTCACTCATTTATAAGAACACAAGCCTGAAACAATTTCTAAAGCCTGGTCACATCTAGTGGAGGCCATAGGAACTGCAAATTGAGTCCTAAGTCAATTGATACTGTAATGGCATTGAATAGAAAACTACAAATCCTGAATGGATTTCTCTCAGGGTTTCGCCTGCCAAATCAGTTCTGGTTTGCGCTTAGTGGAACTATAATTTGTTTTGGGACAATGACCCAACACATCTCCAGGCTGTGTAAGGGCTATTTGACCAAGACGGAGAGTGATGGAATACTGCATCAGATAACCTGGCCTCCACAATCACCTGACCTCAACCAAATTGAGATGGTGAAGAACAAAGTGAAGGAAAAGCAGCCAACAATTGCTTAGCATATTTGGGAACTCCTTCAAGACTGTTTGAAAAGCATTCCTCATGAAGCTGGTTGAGAGAATGCCAAGAGTGTGCAAAGCTGTCGTCATGGCAAAGGGTGGCTACTTTGAAGAATCTCAAATATATTATGTATTCCATATGTGTTATTTAATTGTTTTGATGTCTTCACTATTATACTACTTTGCAGAAAAAAATAAGGAAAACTCTTGAATGAGTGGGTGTGTCCAAACTTTTGACTGGTACTGTATATACTGTATATATATTATACATATATTTTTTGTTCCACTTTGACAGTACAGAGTATTTTGTGTAGATCGTTGACAAAAAAAGTACAATTAAATCTGTTTTATTTTGTAGCAAGTCAAGGGGTGTGAGTACTATTTGAAGGAACTGTATGCCTAACCCTCAGTGATCCCATATGTACGATACTGTACATACTCTACTTTACTATAAGATGGACCACTATCCTCAAAGTGGCTAATTTCAACCTCTGTACACCTAGTCCTGTTGTGGTTTTGTCTGTTATTGTTCACGACTACTCCATCTTTGAGTCATTTATGTGGAAGTTAACAAGTTGTTTATTTTGGACTCTCCCTCAGACGGCTTGTTCCCCAGTGTAGCATACACATCTGTACCCCTGCCTACCACTCTGGTAACAGTGATGTGTAGGCTGATGTGATGTGAAGGCTTACGCAGTGGACACAGTGTTACTCATGTAAAATAAGCTGCTACCTCTGGATATCTCCCTCCCACAGGCCTCTCTTTGAACAGCAAAGTGGTTTTGTCCCCCTGTCACTCCGCCTCCTCCTAGGACAGCCGGCCAATCAAATTGTCCGAACGGAGTTTTCTGCATGCCAGCCAGGGTAGAAGAAGAAACAGGGAATCTGGGATTGAACAGGTTTTGAGGGAGAGCAGAGGAAAAGGGCATGGAGACACACTCAGACTAACTGTATGCACGCACGCACACACAAACACACACACAAACACACAAACACACATGGATATGAGTGAAAATCCCTCGTGGGAGTTGACTTAGACTTAACATAAGTGTTAACTCTATGGCAGGGTCAGATTGCTGACAAAACAGGGAGAGAGAGAGAGTGAGATTGAAACAAAAAGCTTTTGACTAAATTTGGCATGAGCGTCTTCTGTATAAATTGATAGAAAGCAGTTTTGGGGGAAAAATATTATAAAATCCATGTACACAAACAACATGTGTGCAGTTAAAATTGGTAAAACACATAGATTTCTTTCCACAGGGCTGTGTGAGACAGGGATGCAGCTTGAGCCCCAACCTTTTCAACATAATGTATAGATATCAATGACTTGACGAGAGCACTAGGACAGTCTACAGTCTCGTACTAGAGTCTGAAGTCAAATGCTTACTGTTTCAGATGCTCTGGTGCTTCTGTACTCAACCAAGGAGGGCGTACAGCAACACCAAGATATTCTGCACAGATTCTTACAGACTTGGGCCGTGACAGTTCATCTCAGTAAGACAAAAATAATGGTGTTCCAAAAAAGGTCCAGTTGCCAGGATCATAAAAATACATTCCACCTAGACACTTGCCCTAGAGCAGTGGTTCCCAAACTTTTTATAGTCCCGTACCCCTTCAAACATTCAAACTCCAGCTGCGTACCCCCTCTATCACAAGGGTCAGCACACTCTCAAATTATGTTTTTGCCATTATTGTAAGCCTGCCACACACACTATATGATACATTTATTAAACATAAGAATAAGTGTGAGTTTTTGTCACAACCCGGCTCGTGGGAATTGACAAAGAGCTCTTATAGGACCAAGACACAATTAATAGTATAATAATAATCATTCATTTTGCTCTTTAATTAGCCATCTTACATATAAAACCTTATTTGTTCATCGAACATTGTGAATAACTCACCACAGGTTAATGAGAAGGGTGTGCTTGCAAGGATGCACATAACTCTGCAATGTTGGGTTGTATTGGAGAGAGTCTCAGTCTTAAATCATTTTCCACACACAGTCTGTGCCTGTATTTAGTTTTCATGTTAGTGAGGGCCGAGAATCCACTCTCACATAGGTACGTGGTTGCAAAGGGCATCAGTGTCTTAACAGAGCGATTTGCCAAGGCAGGATACTCTGAGTGCAGCCCTATCCAGAAATCTGTCAGTGGCTTCTGATTAAATACATTTTCACAGAACCGTGTGTTGCAATTTCGATGAGACTCTCTTGTTCAGATATCGGTAAGTGAACTGGAGGCAGGGCATGAAAGGGATAACAAATCCAGTTGTGGTAAAGTACCTGCTTAATTTGCACAAAACAAATCATACAATGATGGAAAGACCTGTGTGTTGTCCTTGTTAATGCAGATTATAGAAGAGCTCCACCAACTTCTTCATCATAGACTCAATTTTGTCCCGCACATTGAATACAGTTGTGGAGAGTCCCTGTAATCCTAGATTCAGACCATTCAGGTGAGAAAAACATCACCCAGATAGGCCAGTCGTGTGAGAAATCATCAAGCAGTCAGACAAGTGAAAATGATGGTCAGTAAAGAAAACTTTAAGCCCGTTTCCCAATTTTAAAAAACATGTCAATACTTTGCCCCTTGATAACCACTGTATGTTGTAAAAGCGTTACGTGGTCGCTGCCCATATTAGTGCATAAAATACACGAGAGTTCAGGGGCCTTGCTTTAACAAAGTTAACCATTTTCACTGTAGTGTCAAAAACGTCTTTCAAGCTGTCAGGCATTCCCTTGGCAGCAAGAGCCTCTCGGTGGATGCTGCAGTGTACCCAAGTTGCAGTGTACCCAAGTGGCGTTGGGAGCAACTGCTTGCACATTACCACTCCACTATGTCTCCCTGTCATGGCTTTTGCTCCATCAGTACAGATACCATCATGAGCTGCAGCTAACTTTTGCTACCGACTTCGGTGGAAGTCGTGACAGTACCCGCCCTTGGGTGGAGCGCCGACACTGGCCTCGGGGACGACCCGGGGGGCGAGGCACAGGGCAATCCGTCCAGCGACGGTGAAACTCCCACAGCAGTTCGTGGTCCAAAACATCCGCAACTGGAACCCAGCACCTCTCCTCCGGAGAGCACTGGAACCCAGCACCCCTCCCTCTCCACGAGGTACTGAAGGCCCCTCGCCCCATGCCTCGAATCCAGGATGGACCGAACGGAGTACGCCGGGGCCCCCTCAATGTCCAAATGGAGCGGAGTGACCTCCCACACCTCAGATTCTTGGAGAGGACCAGCCACCACCGGCCTGAGGAGAGACACATGGAACGAGGGGTTAATACAATAATCAGAGGGAAGCTGTAATCTGTAACACACCTCGTTCACCCTCCTCAGGACTTTGAAGGGCCCCACAAACTGCGGACCCAGCTTCTGGCAGGGCAGGTTTCGGGGCAGGTTTCGGGTCGAGAGCCAGACCCATTCCCCCGGTGCGAACGCCAGGGTCTCACTGCTGTGACGGTCCGTGCTGATTTCTGGCAAAGCGCGGCTCGCTGGACGTGTACACGGGCGGCCTCCCATGTCTCCTCCCCATGCCTGAACCAGACGACCACCACAGGAGCCTCGGTCTGACCCTGATGCCACGGTGCCAGAACCGGCTGTTACCCCAATACGCACTGAAAGGGGGAGAGGTTAGTGGAGGAGTGGCGAAGCGAGATCTGTGCCATCTCGGCCCAGGGCACGAACGCCGCCCACTCCCCCGGCCGATCGTGACAATAAGAATGCAGAAACCTGCCCACATCCTGGTTGACTCTCTCTACCTGCCCGTTACTCTCGGGATGAAAACCCCCAGACGTTCCATGAACGCCTTCCAGACTCTCGACGTGAACTGGGGACCCCGATCAGACACTATATCCTCAGGCACCCCGTAGTGCCGGAAGACGTGAGTAAACATGGCTTCCGCAGTCTGTAGAGCCGTAGGAAGACCGGGCAGAGGGAGGTGACGACAGGACATAGAGAAACGATCCACAACGACCAGGATCGTAGTGTTTCCCTGTGAAAGAGGTAGATCAGTTAGAAAATCCACAGACAGGTGTGACCAAGGTCGTTGTGGAACGGGTAAGGGGTGTAGCTTACTTCTGGGCAGGTGTCTCGGAGCCTTACACTGGGCACACACCGAGCAGGAGGAAACACAGATCTTCACATCCTTAGCCAAGGTGGGCCACCAGTACATCCCAGTCAGACAGCGCACCGTCTGACCGATCCCCGGATGACCAGAGGAGGGTGACGTGTGGGCCAAATAGATCAACTGGTCATGGACAGCAGACGGAACGTACATACGCCACGACCGGACACTGGATGGGAGCGGGCTCTGTATGCAACGCCTGCTCAATGTCCGTGTCCAGCTCCCACATGACCGGCGCTACCAGGCAAGAGGCCGGGAGTATGGGAGTCTGATCCATGGGCCGCTCCTCTGTGTCATACAGCCGGGACAGTGCATCTGCCTTCGTATTCTGGGAATCTGGTCTCTAGGACAGGGTAAACACAAAACGGGTAAAGAACATGGCCCACCTTGCCTGACAAGGATCTCCTCGCTGCCCGGATGTACCCCAGGTTGTGGTGGTCAGTCCAGATGAGGAAAGGGTGTTTAGCCCCCTCAAGCCAATGTCTCCACGCCTTCAATACTTTAACCACAGCCAACAGCTCCCGGTCCCCCAAAACAGCTTCTTCGACAAGAAAGCACAGGGGCGGAGTTTTGGTGGCGTACCCAAGCGCTGTGAGAGCACGGCTCCTATCCCAGCCTTGGACGCGTCCACCTCCACTATGAACGCCAAAGATGGATCTGGATGGGCCAACACAGGAGCCGAGGTAAACAGAGCTCTTAGCTGCCCAAAGGCCCTCTCCGCCTCAGCCGACCACAGCAACCATACGGGACCCCCCCTTCAGCAGTGAGGTAATGGGAGCAGCCACCTGGCCAAAACCCCGGATAAATCTCCGGTAGTAATTGGCAAACCATAAAAATCGCTGCACCTCCTTCACCGTGGTGGTCACTCTCCATCTCCATCCCTGATGTGGAAATGCGATACCCTAGGAAGGAGACGGCCTGCTGAAAGAACAGGCATTTCTCAGCCTTGACGTACAGGTCATGCTCCAACAGTCGTCCAAGTACCCTGCGTACCAAGAACACATTCTCGGCGTGTGTAGCGGAGTATATCAGAATGTCATCGACATACACCATTACACCCTGCCCGTGTAGGTCCCTGAAAATCTTGTCTACCACGGATTGGAAAACTGATGGAGCATTTATCAACCCATACGGCATGACTAAGTACTCATAATGCCACGAGGTGGTACTAAACACCGTCTTCCCCTCGTCTCTCTCCCAGATACGCACCAGGTTATACACACTCCGGAGATCCAGTTTCGTGAAGAAGCGCGCCCCATGCATTGACTCAATCGCCGTGGTGATAAGAGGAAGCGGATAACTGTACATCACCGTGATTTGATTGAGACCTCTATAGTCAATGCACGGGCGTAGACCTCCAGCCTTCTTCTTCACAAAAAAAAACTTGAGAAGGCGGGTGAAGTGGAGGACCGAATGTACCCCGGACGCAGGGATTCAGGGACATATGTCTCCATAGCCACTGTCTCCGCTTGTGACAGGGGATACACGTGACTCCTGGGAAGTGCAGCGTCTACCAGGAGATTTATTGCACAATCCCCCCGTCGATGAGGTGGTAATTGAGTAGCCTTCTTTTTACAGAAGGCGAGAGCCAAATCGGCATATTCTGGGGGGATGCGCACAGTGGAGACCTGGTCTGGACTTTCCACCGTGGTAGCAGCAATGGAAACCCCTACACACCTCCCTGAGCACTCTTGCGACCACCCCGTGAGAGCTAACCAGGGAAGGCCTAGTACCACAGGAAATGCAGGACCGTCAATGAGAAAGAGACTGATTTTCTCCTCGTGACCCCGCTGCGTCTCCATGGGGAGGGAGCTTCCCTGATTCGCCCGGACCCTAATCGACCCTCTGGTCGATAGTCCAGAGCGTGACCCGGGAAAGGTCTAACTACAGGAATCATGGGGATTCCTAATCTAAGGGCTAACGCTCTGTCGATAAAATTCCCAGCTGCGCCTGAAACGACGAGCGCCTTATGCTGGGACTGCGGGGGGAAAACAGGGAAACAAACAGGTATAAACAGGTGGTCAACAGAGGATTCTGGATGATAATTCCTTGACACATTGGAAAGAATAAACAAAAAAAATGAGCAAACTGGAATGTTATTTGGCCCTAAACAGAGAGTAGACAGTGGCAGAATACCTGACCACTGTGACTGACCCAAAATGAAGAAAAGCTTTGGCTATGTACAGACTCAGTTAGCATAGCCATGCTATTGGGAGAGGCCGCCGTAGGCAGACATGGCTCTCAAGAGAAGACAGGCAATGTGTACACTGCTCACAAAATGAGGTGGAAACTGAACTGCACTTCCTAACCTCCTGCCAACTGTATGGCTATATAAGAGACATACAGACCCAGGCCCGCAAAGAATTTGAAAACAAATCAAATCTTGATATAATCACATATCTATTAGGTGAAATACCACAGTGTGACACCATAGCAGCACGATTTGTGACCTGCTGCCACAAGAAAAAGGCAACCTGCGGAACACCATTGTAAATACAATACAA
This sequence comes from Oncorhynchus keta, assembly GCF_023373465.1. NCBI lineage: Eukaryota > Metazoa > Chordata > Actinopteri > Salmoniformes > Salmonidae > Oncorhynchus > Oncorhynchus keta. Next base: position 24,776,976 of record NC_068428.1, read on the forward strand.
GTTTATTATAGTACAAGGGGCAGGCAAAAGGTATGTCAACACAGGCATAGGGTCATAATCCAAATCAGAGTCAGGCAGGTATATGATGGCAGGTTCATGACAGGCAGAAAGGTCAGAACAGGGAAGACTAGGAAAAACTAAAACTAGAGCACAGGAGACACGGGAACACGATGGTTAGCCAATAATATTACATTTGAAGGGTCTATATTATTTTAAACATTTGTGAGTGTAATGTTTACTGTTCACATATATGTCCTATGCCAATAAAGACCTTTGAATGGAATTAAGAGCAAGAGAGAGAGAGATGGTGAGAGATGGAGAGAGAGAGAGAGAGAGAGAGAGAGAGAGAGAGAGAGAGAGAGAGAGAGAGAGAGAGAGAGAGAGAGAGATGAAGAGAGAAAGATAGAGAGATGGGGAGAGAGAGGGAGATGAAAAGAGAGAGAAAGATAGAAATAGAGAGAGAGAGAGAAAGAGATGAAGAGAGAAAGATAGAGAGATGGGGAGAGAGAGGGAGATGAAAAGAGAGAAAGATAGAAATAGAGAGAGAGAGAGAGAGAGAGGAAACAAATCAAAATCAAATCTAATTTATTTGTCACATACACATGGTTAGCAGATGTTAATGCGAGTGTAGCGAAATGCTTGTGCTTCTAGTTACGACAATGCAGTAATAACCAACGAGTAATCTAACCTAACAATTCCAAAACTACTACCTTATACACACAAGTGTAAAGGGATAAAGAATATGTAAATAAAGATATGAATGAGTGATGGTACAGAACGGCATAGGCAAGATGCAGTAGATGGTATCGAGTACAGTATATACATATGAGATGAATAATGTAGGGTATGTAAACATTATATTAAGTAGCATTGTTTAAAGTGAATAGTGATATATTTTACATAAATTCCCATCTATTCCCATTATTAAAGTAGCTGGAGTTGAGTCAGTGCGTTGGCAGTAGCCACTCAATGTTAGTGGTGGCTGTGTCTGATGGCCTTAAGATAGAAGCTGTTTTTCAGTCTCTCGGTCCCTACTTTGATGCACCTGTACTGACCTCGCCTTCTGGATGATAGCGG